>NW_028261385.1:6180463-6280463 GCF_051295495.1 Thamnophis sirtalis
CTGTTATTCTGAGAATTTGTTCTGGCGGTGTATATTTTTTTGAGCAAAAGTCCTTCTGTATCTAATCCCTGAATGTGTACAGTTTTCTTTCAGTTGTGGCTATCAGTCACACTCATAAAGGATTCTCCGTTAACCTTGACCTTCTGGGCAAGAAAAGAGTGCAAATATGTCTGCAGCGAAGTGAAACAAGTTACAAAAAGCCCAACCCCATAATGACATCAACGCATGAGCCCCTCCTTGGATGATCCTGAACTGCTAGATCACCGCAGGATGGGACTTGTGTGGCAATGTCACTGGATGTGCTCGGCTGCTGTCAAATCACATCTTCTTTCATACTTACTTGTAAAAGCATAGCCAACTAATCCCCAGCTGCTTTATTTTCTGCTGGTTTAAGAATGGATCTGATTCAGTCTGCTCCTTCCTTCCTTCCTTCCTTCCTTCCTTCCTTCCTTCCTTCCTTCCCTTCCCTTCCCTTCCCTTCCCTTCCCTTCCCTTCCCTTCCTCCCTCCCTCCTTTCTTTCGTCCTTCCATCTTCCCTCTAGCTTCTGTCTTTCTTTCTTTCTCCTCTTTCTTTCTTTTTCTATCTTCTCTCTTTCTCTCCCGTTCTCTCCTTTCCTTCCTTCCCTCTTCCCTCTAGCTTACTTCCTTTCCTTACCTTTTCTCTCTTTCCTTCCATCCTTCTATCCTCTTTCCTTTCCATCTTCTTCCTTCCTTCCTTCCTTCCTTCTTTCCTTCCTTCCTTTTCTTCCTTCCTCCTCTTTCTTTCTTTTTTCTATCTTCTCTCTTTCTCTCCCATTCTTTTCCTCCCTTCCTCCCTTCCTCCCTTCCTCATTCCTTTCTTTCTCCTACTCTTTTTTCTATCTTCTCTTTCTCTCCCATTCTTTTCCTCCCTTCCTCCTTCCTCCTTCCTTTCTTTCTCCTACTCTTTTTTCTATCTTCTCTCTTTCTCTCCCATTCTCTCTTCCCTTCCTCCTTCCTCCCATTTTCCTTCCTTCCTTCCATCCTCCCTCTCTCTTCTTTCTTTCTGTCTTTCTTTCTGTCTTTCTTTCTTTCTTTCTTTCTTTCTTTCTTTCTTTCTTTCTTTCTTTCTTTCTTTCTTTCTTTCTTTCTTCTCAACAGGCTACTCTGACCAGCAAACAACATTAGAATAAAGCAAAACCCATTGTCGTAATACAAACATTAAAACACACAGCGGCTAATCGTATAACATCTTCTTTCATTTTTCTGGTCACAGCATAAATAAAACCCCAGCCCTCTCCTTGGCCCCTAACTTTCCCCCCCCCTTCCAGTTTTCCGGAAATCCCATTACCCCAGCTGAATTCCTTGCAGAGGTCAAGGCTGCCATTCATCCCACAGAGGTAAAATACTTGATTTTAGGAAGGCAAGCTAGTGTTCCTTGATCTGTTTGCCCCTTAGAAAAGGATTGGCTTTCTGAGAATGTCCAGAAACTGCTTCTGAGAATGGATGGGCTGTTCCCTGCAGCAACACCGCTTGGTAGGGTTTTCCATAGCATCATAAAGGACTGAAAATATTGCTGTCAGTCCTGCTATCTTTGGCATTCACCTCTTTACTGACATCCTACCATAAAATGCAATGGGGGAGGGGAAAGACAACTGGGGAAGTAAAGAATGGGCATGGGAACAGGGAGGAAAAGGCTCTTCTCATTAGGTGGCCAAAGTATTTGAGTTTCCTCTTCAGGATCTGGCCTTCTAAAGAACAGTCAGGGTTGATCTCCTCTAGGACTGACCGGTTGGATCACCTTGCAATCCAAGGGACTCGCAGGAGTCTTCTCCAGCACCAGAGTTCAAAGGCCTCTATTCTTTGGCGCTCATCCTTCCTTATAGTCCAACCTTCACAGCCATACATTGCAACTGGGAAAACCACTGGGAACTAGGATAATTGGAGCCTGATCATTTGCACCTCAAATATGAGAATCCTGGCTTGATTTATTCAATGATCTATTGGTTTATTTCCTTCCCCGCCGAAGGTATTCTCGGGAGTTTTCTCCAATGCCAAAAGTTCAAAAGTGCCAATTCTATCTGACTTCTTCAAATCAATCATCAGAAAAGGCTGCTAGTTGATACCTTTGGGATGCTATTGAAAGATGCGGCACACAAACCACAGTCATATGAATTTCTCAGGGGTAGGGGAAAAAATGGCGGGCGGTTGTTTTCTGTTTGTCGAATTATGAAGAACAGGTTTGGCATTCTGAGGTGAGGGGAATAAATAAGTAAAGTACAAACCGGCTGTTAGATTTTGGAATATAAATGGAGGGAGAGTCAAGTAAATAGCAACATTTCCAGATGCTCGGCAAAACATTTCAAGATTTCTTTGTTCTGTTCCTCACCCACGCATATTTTGGGGGGCATAAAAAAGGAAAACATGGCCTCTAAAGTCACAGAACCAGCCATTATAATTCCAGTGTGTGGTATTCCAGAATTGGAGCATTACTGCCTCACCACTTTTTTTTCTCACAGTTCTAGCAATAGCAATAGCAGTTAGACTTATATACCGCTTCATAGGGCTTTCAGCCCTCTCTAAGCGGTTTACAGAGTCAGCATATATCGGCCCCACAGTCTGGGTCCTCATTTCACCCACCTCGGAAGGATGGAAGGATGAGTCAACCTTGAGCCGGTGAGATTTGAACTGCCGAACTGCAGCTAACAGTCAGCTGAAGTGGCCTGCAGTATTGCACCCTAACCACTGCGCCACCTCGGCTCTTCTATTGGTTCTACTTAGCACCAACATTTTACAGGGTTTTCCAAACAGAGTTTTTTCTCTTTTGTTTCATTTTTTTTAAAATGGTGATAAAGTTTCTACTCTTGCTTGACATCCATACATTTTATGGTGGATTTGTCTTTGTTTAAGAGAACAAACATTTTAACAAGTGGGGATTAAAAAGTAAAGATTCCCCTTGCGTATATGCGCTAGTCCTTCCCGACTCTAGGGGGCGGTGCTCATCTCTGTTTCAAAACCGAAAAGCCAGCGCTGTCCGAAGACGTCTCCATGGTCATGTGGCCGGCATGACTAAACACCGTTGGTGCACAGAACGCTGTTACTTTCCCACCAAAGGTGGTCCCTATATTTCTACTCGCATTTTTACATGCTTTTGAACTGGGACACGTAATGGGAGCTTCCTCCGTTCTGCGTGCTAGGGATTCGAACCGCCGAACTGCTGACCTTTCTGATCGACAGGCTCAGCTTCTTAGCCACTGAGCCACCGCGTCCCTGAGAAGTGGGACCATTAAAATGAGATCACAGTACAAAAATCCAGACTTTTAAGGAATTAAAAGGGACACCCCCACCTACCCCTGAATTTCAAATCCCTAGATAATATTAGTTGTAAGAAACAAACTGTTGAACAACATTCTTTTAAAAACAGAAGGATGCTAAATATTGGAGAAATATTTGAAAAGGAGACTAATCACATAAGGCCAATCGCCTCTTTTGTACTTTTTAAAGGATAAACTGCTAAAAGTTGTCCAGATCAAAATGAATGCTCCAACACTGGAAGTTTTTAAGAAGAGATTGGACAACAGTTTCTCTGAAATGGAAAAGGGTTTCCTGCGTGAGCAGGGGGTTGGACTAGAAGACCTCCAGGGCCCCTTCTCACCCTGTTATTCTGTTTTCCAAATGAGTTCCATTGGTGAGAGATTGTGAGTTTTAGAGGGAAATAAATTGGTTAAGATACCAATTTCACCTCTTGCCCACCACAATCAATTTTAAATTCTAGGGGTGACATGATAGCAGTATTCCAGTATTTGAGAGGCTATCACAAATAATAGGGGGGGGGGTGTGTGTGTCAACTTATTTCCCAAAGCACCAGAGGGCAGGACAAGAAACGATGGATGGAAATTAATCAAGGAGAGAAGCAAACTTAAGAGAACAGTGAGAAAAATGAAACAGAGGGTTTCCATTTTACGTGCTTTCGAAGTGCTAGGTTGGCAGAAGCTGGGACAAGTAACGGGAGCTCACTCTGTTATGCAGCGCCTGGGATTCGAACCGCCAAACTGCCGACCTTTCTAATCGACAAGCTCTTGTCTTCAGAAATTGTGGGCGCTCCATCACTGGAGGCTTTTAAGAAGAAACTGGACGGCCACTTGTCTGAAATGATATATGATCTCCTGCTTGAAAAGGGGGTTGGACTAGAACAGTGGTCTCCAACCTTGGCAACTTTAAGACCTGTGGACTTCAACTTCCAGAGTTCCTCAGCCAGCAAAGCTGGCTGAGGAACTCTAAGAGTTGAAGTCCACAAGTCTTAAAGTTGCCAAAGGTTGGAGACCACTGGACTAAAAGACTTCCAAGTTTCCTTCATGATATGAAGTGTTCTGTCAGCCTCTGTTTTGCTGCTTGCTTTTCGGCTGCCATTGAAACGGGGAGGGAGGGCATGGTATTTGGGTGTGGGAAGTAATCGGTACAGGAGGATTGTTAATTGGGAGTTGTTCTCACCATCTACTGTGCATTGAGCCAAGGTGGCGCAGTGGTTAAATGCAGCACTGCAGGCTACTGCTAGATCAGCAGGTCAGCGGTTCAAATCTCACCGGCTCAGGGTTGACTCAGCCTTCCATCCTTCCGAGGTGGGTAAAATGAGGACCCAGATTGTTGGGGGCAATATGCTGACTCTCTGTAAACCGCTTAGAGAGGCCTGAAAGGCCTATGAAGCGGTATATAAGTCTACTGCTATTGCTATTGCTATTGCATGTGGCAAGGAGAGGAGTTTCCCGCCAAGGCCAACTGTCCGGCATACCAACCTGATGATGATTTTTGAAGATGTCTCCCACCTGACAGCTGTGGAGATATGGGATTGGACTATGGACTGGGGTTACCAAGAGGAGGGAAATGGGTCATGTATTGATAGCTAATGCTTTCGCGCGCTTTTGCTCAGATTCAGCTTTGCTTAGCTTCTATTTACTTATAATCAGTAAAAGTACTCTTAATTCTGCAAAATTGAGTTGAATGGTTTCTTTCTTGGTTATTAAGCGAAGCAGACTTGACAGCAGCCAGATGTGGGTTGCTGCTGGTTCAACCCAGTTCAGCTGAACCAGTAGTGGAATTCAGGCCTGGGACACAGAACCGTAAGCGACGCAGGCCTGACACACAGACACACACACACACACACACACACACACACACACCAAAAAAAACCCGTTCTCAGGTGTTTTCACGCCATTGCTGGCATAGTTCTGCCCATGCGCAGAACATTTTTAGTCAAATATGCACGCACAACCAAAGCATGCACGCAGCAAACTGGTATTAATCGGTTCAGAAACCCACCCCTGAAGTGTTCCAATATTTGAGAGCCTGTCACAAGGAAGAGGGAGTCAATCTATTCTCTGAAGCATCTGAAGGCAGGGCAATGGGTGGAAATGAATCAAGGAGCTGAGCAACCTAGAACTAAGGAGAAATTTCCTGACAATGAATCAGTGGAACAACTTGCCTCCAGAAGTTGTGAATGCTCCAACCTTGGAAGTCAGGACTGGATGGCCTTTTGTCTGAAATGATATAGAGTCTCCTGCTTGAACAGGGGGTTGGACTAGAAGACCTCCAAATTCCCTGCATGATGTGAAGCGTTACAATATTTGATGGGCTGCCACAAAGAAGGAGGAGTCAATCTATTCTCCAAAGACCCCGAGGGTAGGACAAGAAGCAATGGATGGAAACTAATCGAGGAGAGGAGCAACCTAGAACTAAGGAGAAATTTCCCGATAGTGAGAATAATTAATCAGTGGAACGACTTGCCTCCAGGAGTTGTGAATGCTCCAACGCTGGAAGTTGTGAGTGGATAACCCTTTGTCTGGAATGGTAGAGGGTCTCCTTCTTGACCAGGGGGTTGGACTAGAAGACCTCCAAGGTCCCTTCCAGCTCTATTCTATTCTATCTATTCTATATAATGCTTTTTAGTAGTTGAACCATTGGCTCTATAATTTCTGGCTGCTTTCGTTCCCCTTTAGAGGTGGATGATATTCTGCAAGATCCCAATGCTTTCCAGTACATTCATGAAGAAATATAATGGTATGTGTGAATGCCCTTGGTGGATGAGGGAAAGAGATAATGAGTAGGAAACAATGAGGCAAGGAAGGGAGATCCTCTAAAGTCCTAAAGGTCAGAGGAAATAACTTAGGAGGGACTCACTCCAAGTGATTTGATGATTAAAAGTGGGAATGGAAAGTATTTAACCTTGAGACTTGCAAGACTCTGTTAAAATAAAGAAGAATTAGTTCACCTGGTTATCTTTCCTGTCAGGTTTACCTGTGAGGCTGACAAGGAGCTTCAGCATAGAGACTATAATGATCACCCAGTCCTTACATAATCACAATATAAGGTGTTTCACCTATATTAAAATAGAGAGAGTTCTTTAAAATAGTTTCTGGAACCTTCATTCAACTTGTTTGTCCAGAAACAGCACTGGATTTAACACAATCCTCTTTCAGTTGTGTGTCTCTTCCTCCTCCTCCTCCTCCTCCTCCTCCTCCTCCTCCTCCTCCTCCTCCTCCTCCTCCTCCTCCTCCTCCTCCTCCTCCTCCTCCTCCTCCTCCTCCTCCTCTTTCTCCTCCCCCTTCTCCTTCTTATCCTCTTCTTTCATTTTTTCCTCCTCCTTTTCCTCCTCCTTTTTGTCCTTTTCCTCCTCCTCCTCTTCCTCCTCCTCCTCCTCTTTCTACCCCTCCTTCTCCTGCTTATCCTCTTCTTTCTCTTTTTCCTCCTCCTCCTTTTCCTCCTCCTTTTTGTCCTTTTCCTCCTCTTCTTCCTCCTCCTCCTCTTTCTGCTTCTCTTTCTTTTTCTCCTCCTCCTCCTGCTCCTCCTCCTCCTGCTCCTTCACCTTCTCCTCTTCCTCTTTCGCCTTCTCCTTCTCTTTCTTCTCCCCCATTTAAGGTCAGTCACACATCTCAATGTAGATTAATCATTATAATCATTATTAGAAGTTTTACCTATATAAAAATAGAGAAACATTGGAGAAAGAATTGTTATTAAAACAAAATTAAACCCTAACCTTTGATTCTACTTGCTCCTCCAGAAACAGCTCTGAATCTAAAATAATCCTGTTCCAGTTTTATGATGGTGGTCTTCTCCTTCCCTTCCCCCTTCTCCTTCTCCTTTTCCCTTTTCTTTTCCTTCCTCTTCTTCTTCTTCTTCTTCTTCTTCTTCTTCTTCTTCTTCTTCTTCTTCTTCTTCTTCTTCTTCTTCTTCTTCTTCTTCTTCTTCTTCTCCTCCTCCTCCTCCTCCTCCTCCTCCTCCTCCTCCTCCTCCCAACCTTTTTCTCCTTCCCCTTCTCCTTTTCCTTTCCCTTTCCCTTCTCCTCCTTCTCCTCTTTCTCCTCCTCCTCATTCTCCTCCCAACCTATTTCTCCTTCCCTTTCTCCTTCCCCTTCTCCTTTTCCTTCTCCTCTCAACCTTCTTCCCCTTTCCCTTCTCCTTCTACTCCTAATCTTCTTATTATTATTCTTCCCGTCCTCCTTCTCCTCCCAACCCTCTTCTCCTTCCCTTTCTCCTCCATCTAAGGTCAGTCACACATGTCTACCTAGATTACACATGTCTTCCCACAGTCTCCTTTAAATGAATAATTGGCAATGAGAACTTAGAGTTGCCTTCATTCATATTTCATGAAGGGAGAAATGTTTTTTTTTAAATATATTCCAAAACAATGTAAGGTCCTTCTGGATCTATTCCTGCAAGGACTTGTTCTTACCATCCTATCGTCCCGATCTCATCCAGTTGGAAGGAATCACAAAACAATCGTTAAGATACCAAAAACTAATTAGGCACCTAATCAAGATAACCCGTTGGATGCAGGACCATCCAGAAAATAAAGTTTATGGAGTAAAGAAGCATTTCTCCATAACCCACGAACCAAACACTCATGCTGTTTGATTGACAGGCTCTAAATGTCTGTAATTTATCAAGTAATAAATCACTGTTCCGCTGTGTCACACCGCTATCCTTTGACGTTTGAAGAAGCACACATGCCTTTCCGTTGTGTTCATCACAGAACATTTTACTTTGATAAGAATTGACCTTTTTTATTTTATTCTATTTTTACTTTAAAAAAACAAACTTTTAATTTACTTTTTAAATGATTTGTATCCATCTGTAAAGCGTCGAGACTGGTGTGTGTGTGTTTGTGTGTGTGTGTCTTTGTGTATGATTACAGAAGTGACGCCTTAAGCATTTCAAATTCCCGTTGCAGAAAAAGAGCAAGAATCGCATTGGGCTTAATAATAGATTTCTTGTTTATGTTCATTGTTTTGTTACGTTTGGATGACAAAGATTGCTGCCAGCGGGACATTAAAATATATGATGAGAATGAGTTCGGCATCCATCATTTTTTTCTGGCACAGGTCATTTGTATCATTGACTGGAGACAATGAATAATACCCTTCCCACTGAACAAGAGGTCTTAATGAGGCCCCCTACGCGCTTTTCCCCTGCTGTGGTCAGTTAGATGTATCAATTATTTGTTTCTTTCTAATGACAGTGTTGCATAATCATCACAGGAGGATCATTTTGCAAGCTGAGGTTTCTAGGAAATATATATATATATATTCCATGCTCAGAAGGGAAAAAAGTTAGAGGCACTTTATTTGATCTTGGGCCGATAAGAGAGAATCTGAAATCAATGTTCAGTTCAGCTCCTCAGTATGTTTTGGGATACGGTATAGTCAAACTCAATTTCATTAAGGGCTGCATCTGGGCTGTGGTTGACCTCAAGGGGACCAGGTGGGTGTGGCCAACTGGGTGGGCATGGCCAGCTTGATCTGCCACTAAAGGTAAAAGTATTTCTTTGAGTCACGTCTGACTTTAGTGCTCATCTTCTGACTGAGGCTTCCCAAGAGCATGAAGCAAACTCCTTGTCCCAATAAAAACCTCTTTTTTTAATTAATTGACTGTGAATTCTGCTCCTTCACATCCAGCAAAGTCTTTCAAGGGTGGATTTACAGTCACAGACCTTATCTGGCTTGGAGAGCTGCCAGGCCGATATTTGCAAAACTTGGCAAGGAGCCTCGGAGAGTCACAAACCAATTAAGCGAACTAATGGTCTCCTGCAAACTCCACTCCCCTTTTGCTCCTCTTTTATTCCCTATGGGAGGGGCCATTCATCATCCACCTGGGGTCTTACTCCCAAGTCGACCCCTGTTCTTTAGCTGTTCCCTTAATCTGGCATGCGCACACTGGGAACAGGCTACAGCTGTTCTTCTGTCTTACTTATGTCTGACTCTGAAGGCAGCAGATATCTCTGTCCCCCTCTCTGCCTCCAACACAGAGTCCTCATCGCAGCCTTCCCTGGACTCCAGGACTGGCCCAGGTTCCTCCCCAACCTCTTCACTGTCCGAATCTGCTACCAGATCCACTGGCCATTGGCGGGCCACAAAACCAGCATTGTCCAAAGACAATTTCTCTAATCATGTGGACAGTATGGCTACATGTCAAAGGCACACAGATCGCTGTTACCTTCCCGCAAAGTGGTACCTCTTTATTTACTTGCATGCTTTCAAACTGCTAGGAGTGGTGCTAGATGTGGAGCTCAATCAGGAGGCTGTGAGTTCGATCCTAGGTAGAGGCAGATATTTCTCTCCCTAGGCACACTGAGAATATATCTCTGAACAAAACTCCACATTGGTGACAGGAAGGGCATCCGGCCATTAAAACACTCTGCTAGCTCCATTCAGTTGCCCAGACTCTACCCCGCAATGGATTATGGGGTCATTAAATGATGAGGATGCTTTTAAACTGCTAGGTGGGGCAGGAGCTGGAGCAAGGAACGGGAGCTCACCCTGTTGTTTGGCTCTCAGATCTGGAACCGGCTTGTCAATTTTCCAGCTGACAAACTCAGCATCTTTTGCTATTGAGCCATCATGCCTCCTTATCTGCAAGTATCCAAACAATCAGAATAGAACTGGAAGACACCTTGGAGGCTTTCCAGTCCAGCCCCTGCTCAAGCAGGAGACCCTCTACCAGGGCGATGTCAAACTCACAGCATCATATTGTCATCACGGGGCATATTGTGACTTTTCCCCCCTTTCACTAAATTGGGGGTGGCCAGCCTGATGCATCTGGCCCATGAGCCATTATCCCCCCCCCCCTAATACCTTTTCAGACAAGTGATTATCTACTTTCTTCTTTAAAAGATTGCTCTGGTAATGGAGCAATTATAACTTCTGAAGTCAAGCCGTTCCACTGGTTAATTGTCCTCACTGATAGGAAATTTCTCCTTAATTCCAGGTTGCTTCACTCCTTGATGAGTTTCCATCCACAGTATATGAAATGGCATTCATTTTTATTGCATGCCATTTTCTTTCTTCCTTGGTTTCCTTTTTTTTAAAAAAAAAACCTGTATTAGATATTATTATGTATTAGATTAGATGTAAAAATGATGTAGAGACCCTAGAAAGAGTGCAGAGAAGAGCAACAAAGTTCATCAGGGGATAAAACATATGAAGAACGGTTGCAGGAACTGGGTATGTCTAGTTTAATAAAAAGAAGGACTAGGGGAGACATGATAGCACTGTTCCAATATCTCAGGGGTTGCCACAAAGAAGAGGGAGTCAAGCTGTTCTCCAAGGCACCTGAGGGTAAAACAAGAAGCAATGGGTGGAAACTAATCAAGGGGAGAAGCAACTTAGAACTAAGGAGAAATTTCTTGTCAGTTAGAACAATTAATCAGTGGAACAGTTTACCTCCAGAAGTTGTGAATGCTCCAACACTGGAAGTCTTTAAGAAGATGTTGGATAGCCATTTGTCTGAAGTGGTGTAGGGTTTCCTGCCTAAGCAGGGGGTTGGACTAGAAGACCTTCAAGAACTCCTCCAACTCTGTTATTCTATTCTATTCTGTTCTGTTCTATTCTATTCTATTTTATTCATTTCTCTTATACTCTCTTCTACTCTATTTTTTCTATTCTATTCTATTCTATTCTATTCTATTCTATTCTATTCTATTATACTCTACTCTACTCTATTCTATTCTATTCTATTCTATTCACTTCTCTTCTACTCTATTCTACTCTATTTTTTCTTTTCTATTCTATTCTATTCTATTCTATTCTATTCTATTCTATTCTATTCTATTCTATTCTATTCTATTCTATTCTATTCTATTCTACTCTACTCTACTCTACTCCCACTCCACTCCACTCCACTCCACTCCACTCCACTCCACTCCACTCCACTCCACTCCACTCCACTCCATTCCATTCCATTCTATTCTATTCTATTCTATTCTATTCTACTCTATTCTACTCTATTTTTCTATTCTATTCTATTCTATTCTATTCTATTTTATTCTATTCTATTCTATTCTATTCTACTCTACTCTACTCTATTCTATTCTATTCACTTCTCTTCTACTCTATTCTACTCTATTTTTCTATTCTATTCTATTCTATTCTATTCTATTCTATTCTACTCTACTCTACTCTACTCTACTCTACTCTACTCTACTCTACTCTACTCTACTCTACTCTATTCTATTCTATTCTACATACCAGAATATTAAAAACGAAGTGCGATTAGGCTTAACTGCAAGAAGAAGAAAATGAATAGCGCCATTTTTTTAAAAAAGAAAGGATCATGCCACCCTCATTTGCGAGATAAATCGTTAGCAGATTTCATGGATTGTTTTTTGCCGTGTTTTCCTAGGAAAAGAAATAAGAAGAGGAATAATTTGGTGGGAAAGGTCAAAGCCTGAATGCCTTCTTTATCATCTGGAGGCACCGTGGAGGAAAGAGGGGGAAAAAACCTCCGAAAGAGGAAGAAAAAAAAGATCTAACAATGGAAAAAGAACCTAGCCAGACCAATTTTGGAAGGAACCTCGCAAAGAGTTAACAGTGAACATTCCTTTTGCTTCAGGCGCAGAAATTCTCATTTCCCCAGCTGTGGTGTATAGTGTGGGACTCTGACCTTCGAACCCTCTGCAAACTGCAGAGACCTGACATTCTAACACATACAAGCCAGGTGACTCTCTGGAACAAGCGTGGTGACAGCTCTCTGCCCTTGACTGTTTCCCAGGGTACCTTGTGCTCGCCACCTCAGCAGACATCGGTGCTTAGCACAACAAATGTTCTGTGGGGAAGGTAGGAGCAGCTTCAGAAAAAAGAGAGGGGGCGGGGGGAGGAAGAAAGGGAGTGGATCGATCGATATAAAAGCTGGATAATTTGCAAACAATGCAGGCTGCATCGCATGGAAATGGGATGGAAAGGAATTTTTACTGTCATCAGTATTGGCTTTTGAGGAAGGAAAGAAGAGTTTCTTATTCTTCTTTCTTCTTTCTTCTTTCTTCTTTCTTCTTTCTTCTTTCTTCTTTCTTCTTTCTTCTTTCTTCTTTCTTCTTTCTTCTTTCTTCTTTCTTTCTTTCTTCTTCTTCTTCTTCTTCTTCTTCTTCTTCTTCTTCTTCTTCTTCTTCTTCTTCTTCTTCCGCTTCTGCTTCTCCCTCTTTCTCTCCCTCTCCCTCTTCTTTTTCCTCTTTCCTCCTCCTCCTCCTCCTCCTCCTCCTCCTCCTCCTCCTCCTCCTCCTCCTCCTCCTCCTGCTTTTTTGTTTCTGCTTCTTCTGCTTCCTCTTCTTCTCCCTATTCTTCTGCTCCTCCTCCTCCCTCTCCCTCTTCTTTTTTCTCTTTCCTTTTCCTCCTCCTTCTCCTCCTCCTCCTCTTCTTTTTTTCCTCCTCCCCTCCCCCTCATTATTCTTCTTGTTCTCCTCCTTCCTACTCCTCCCCCATCCCTCAAAGTTTATACTTAGATTATCTCCCCTGACCCCTACTGCTCTAATAGACAATCTTTATATGGTATATTCTTTGTGGGTTGCACACACACACACACACACAAACACACACAAAAACACAGAAAAAAAAACACTTTTCCCAGTATCCATTTCTTCTTCTTCTTCTTCTTCTTCTTCTTCTTCTTCTTCTTCTTCTTCTTCTTCTTCTTCTTCTTCTTCTTCTTCTTCTTCTTTTTTCTTCTTCTTCTTCTTCTTCTTCTTCTTCTTCTTTTTCTTCTTTTTCTTCTTCTTCTTCTTCTTCTTCTTTTTCCTCCTCCTCCTCCTCCTCCTCCTCCTGCTCCTCCTCCTCCTCCTCCTCCTCCTCCTCCGCCTCCTCTTTGTCCTTCTGTATATCTATCACTTCCACCAATGTTAGAGACTTTTCAAAAGAACTGTGTTATATAACATAATGTGTCCAAAGTATTAAAAAATGAGTTTAGCCATTTCTGTGCCTAATGACAACTCTTGGTTGATTTGTTTGATGATCCATTTATTTGTTTTCTTGATTGTTCATAGCATTCTCCAGAGTGTTCTCCAACACTAAACTCAAAAAGTATCAATTTTTTTTACAAGCATAGAGTATATTATATACACACAGTTTAGACAATGAGGTTATTAATTCCCTGGACACTTTAAATATTATTCAATCTGGAGCTGGAAGGGACCTTGGAGGTTTCTAGTCCAAACCCCTGATCAAGCAGGAGACCCTAGACCATTTCAGACAAATGGCTGCCCAGTTTTTACTTAAAAACCTCCAATGATGGACCACACACAACTTCTGAAGTCGAGTTGTTCTACTGCTTAATTCTTCTCACTGTTAGGAAGTTTCTCCTCCTTGGTTCATTTCCATCCATTGTTTCTTTTTTGCCTTTTGGTGCTTTGGAAAACAAGTTGACACCCCCCTTCTTTATGGCAGCCCCTCAAATACCAGAATATCATGACATCCTGGAATACTGCAACGTGCTTTACATGGGGCTGCCCTTGAAGAGCATCCGGCGACTTCAGCTAGTCCAGAATGCGGCCGCGCGAGTGATTGTGGGCGCACCGCGGTTCGCCCACATAACACCTATCCTCTGCGAACTGCGCTGGCTACCTGTTGATCTCCGGGTGCGCTTCAAGGTGCTACTTATCACCCATAAAGCCCTCCATGGTAGTGGATCTGAGTACTTGAGAGACCGCCTCCTGCCAATTACCTCCCTACGACCTATTAGATCACACAGATTAGGCCTCCTCCGAGTTCCATCTGCCAGTCAGTGTCGACTGGCAACTACGCGGTGGAGAGCCTTTTCAGTAGTAGCTCCGACCCTTTGGAACGATCTCCCCGTGGAGATTCGCACCCTCACCACCGTCCAGACCTTCCGCACAGCCCTCAAGACCTGGCTATCCCGTCAGGCCTGGGGATAAAGATCACAATCTGTCCCCACCCGAATGATGAATGAATGTTGTGTTCTATTTTTACTTATGTACTGTCTCATGTCTTGTCTTGTATTCCCCTCCCCATAAAATTGTAAGCCGCCCTGAGTCCCCTCAGGGAAAAGAGCGGCCTATAAATAAAGCGGCCTATAAAGAGCCAAGGTGGCGCAGTGGTTAAATGCAGCACTGCAGGCTACTGCTAGATCAGCAGGTCAGCGGTTCAAATCTCACCGGTTCAGGGTTGACTCAGCCTTCCATCCTTCCGAGGTGGGTAAAATGAGGACCCAGATTGTTGGGGGCAATATGCTGACTCTCTGTAAACCGCTTAGAGAGGGCTGAAAGCCCTATGAAGCGGTATATAAGTCTACTGCTATTGCTATTGCTATAAATAATAAATAATAAACAAATACAAATACATCCCCTTAGTATTTCTTTTCTCTAGACTGGCCATATCCAAGTTCTGCAACTGTTCTTGATTTGTTTTTTGTCTTCAGGCCTTTTAGTCACCTTAGTTGCAATTCCTGCAACCATTCTTCATGTGGTTTAGCTTCCACCATGGTAACTTTGCACTGTCACAAAATAAATGATTATAAGACAAGGACAACTAAGCGTAATACACAAAAGTATCCACTATAATGTCCTACTTGTCAATGATTCCTTCAGCTTCAACCTCAATAATACTCGGGCAAACAATAGATACAAACTCAAGGTCAACCGCTCCAAACTCGATTGCAGAAAATACGACTTCAGCAACAGATGGGTCAACGGCTGGAATGCTCTACCTGGCTCCATTGTTACATCCTCAAACCTCCACAGCTTCAACCTCAAACTGTCTATCATGGACCTCACCCCGTTCCAGTGGTGGGTTGCTTATCCCGTTCCAACTGGTTCGGTTGGAATGGGGCCGGCGGCGTCCTCGTGCACGCACGCAGTTCACGCATGCGTCTTAGTGCCTGTGCGATGCTCCAGCTGCTCGCGGAGAATCGCACAGATGCTGTATGTGCCATCCATCTGCTTGCGGAGAATCACGCAGACGCTGTATGTGCCATGCGCCTGCGTGGAAGCACAGAAGCCTTCAAAGACCGGTAAGGAACGCGGGTGGGCGGGTGGGCCCTTCGCCATTCCCGGAAGTTACTTACGTCCGGGTTCGCCAACCAACTGGTTCGCGGGAACCGCCGCGAACCGGTTGAAACCCATCCCTGCCCCATTCCTAAGAGGTCCGTAAAGGGGACATGCATAAGCGCACCAGTGCGCCTACCATCCCTGTCCTACTGTCCATATTTATTTATACTCCTTTCCTTTGTTCATGTCCATGTTTACACTTATACCTGTTATCTCATACATGTTTAACAAACTAAATGTTTTCTTTAAATAAATAAAACAACGTGCTGTCTTTTTAAAAGTTGAGTCTTCTCGGCTCCATCTCAGCATTTTGAAAGTAAGCAAGAATGACCAGAATTTTTATTTGTAGGTTTAATCAACAACGAATGGTCCTCCTTGAAAACCAAGTTATTTATTCATTCCTTCATTTTTTTTTTAATGTTCTTTCTCCCGGAATTGCCTCCACTACAATGAGGTTCTTCCTTTTGTTATCGAGCAATTATCTCAAAACAAAACTGAACAATAAAATATATGGATTAGAGCGGGAAGCCTGTGCCAATCCCAGGTCCTCTAACAACTTTCCCTTTTCTTTTCATTTCTTACAAAGCAAGGCATCTAACAAACCACATCCATTCTCCAATTCTTGACTTCTTGCAAATCCCTTCATGCCTGCTTGAAAAAGGTTCTGCGTCATGTGTCTTTTGCCACGATGTTTGTTGACATCTCTATTATCTTCACTGTGCAACTGGTCTTGGACATTTATTTTGGAATAAAGTTCCAATTAGCTCTGGAAAGAGGACATCAATTAGCCCAGCTGATGCCAGTTCTTTTCATAAAGTTAAGCAGGATCCGACCTCAGACCATGGATAGAAGAACACCAGGAAATTCCAGAATTACTGGTTAGATTGGCCAGTTAAAAACAAATCTGGAAGTAAACTCTTCCCTTGTTATTAGTAAGATAAGTAACAGAGATGCATCTATGAAGTCAACAGTCAAGTTGACTTCTGTTGGAAGGAAGCTTTACTTTTATTTATAAGAATCTCAGGGACAGATGAGAGCAATGATAGAACCATGACTCCAATGAGGCAGTTACTACAGCTGTCCACTCTTGAAAGTCATGCCTGACTATTACATGTTCTCAATGTATACAGAAGAGCATTCTGTCGTTATCTACCACATCTTCTTTCCTTCTTTCCTTCTTTCCTTCTTTCCTTCTTTCCTTCTTTCCTTCTTTCCTTCTTTCCTTCTTTCCTTCTTTCCTTCTTTCCTTCTTTCCTTCTTTCCTTCTTTCCTTCTTTCCTTCTTTCCTTCTTTCTTTCTTTCCTTCTTTCCTTCTTTCCTTCTTTCCTTCCTCAGTTTTCCTCTTCTTCCTTCCTCCTTCCCTTCCTTCTTCATTGATCCTCTCCTCTTCCCTTCCTCCTCCCTTTCTTCTTCACTGTTCCTCTCCTCACCCATCCCTTCCTTCCTCACTGTTCCTCTCCTTCCTTCCTTCCTTCCTTCCTTCCTTCCTTCTTTCTTTCTTTCTTTCTTTCTTTCTTTCCTTCTTTCCTTCTTTCCTTCCTCAGTGTTCCTCTTCTTCTTCCTTCCTCCCTTCCTTCTTCCCCTCCTTCTTCATTGACCCTCTCCTCTTCCCTCCCTCCTCCCTCCCTCCCTTTCTTCTTCACTGTTCCTCTCCTCACCCATCCCTTCCTTCCTCACTGTTCCTCTCCTTTCTTCCTTCCTTCCTTCCTTCCTTCCATCCTTCCTTTCTTCCTCCTTCCCTTTCTTCCTCCCTCCCTCTTTCTCTTCCTCCCTCCCTCCCTTCCTTCTTTCTTCCCTTCCTCACTGTTCATCTCCTTTCTTCCTCCCTTCCATGGGCATGAATTTAGCCATTTTGGTCCCTAGTGACCACTCTTGGTTGATGTGTTTGATGATCCATTTATCTGTTTTCTTGATTATTCATAGCATTCTCAAGAGTGTTCTCCAACATTAAAGTCAAAAAGTATCTTTTTTTTTACAAACACAGAGTATAGTATATACCCACAATTTAGACAATGAGTTATTAATTCCATGGGCACTTTGAACATTATTCTAATCTGGAGCTGGAAGGGACATTGGGGGTCTTCTAGTCCAACCCTCTGCTCAAGCAGGAGACCCTAGACCATTTCAGACAAATGGCTGTCCAGTTTCTTTTCCTAAAAGCCTCCAGTGATGAAGCACTCACAACTTCTGAAGGCAAGCTATTCCACTGGTTAATTGTCCTCACTGTCAGGAAGTTTTTTTCTTAATTCCAGGTTGCTTCTGTCCTTGGTTAGTTTCCATACATTGTTTCTTTACTTGCATTCTGGTGCTTTGAAAGTAGGTTGACCCCCTCTTCTTTGTGGCAACCCCTGAGATATTGAAATGCTGCTATCATGTCCTCCTGGTTCTTCTTTTTTCTAGTCTAGCCATACCCAAATCCTGCAACCCTTCTTCATATGTTTTAATCTCCAGATTCTTAATCATCTTAGCTGCTCTTAGCACTTTTTCAAGTGTCCAGTATTTTGCACAGCCACAAATATTCACTAGCATTTGTCTGGAGAAGCCTTGAGATCTGGAAAACAACAACAACAAGAATTGGTGGCATCCACTTTGGCCAAAGAGCTGGAAGAGGCACCAGAATGCAAATTTCTGAATTTCCCAGAGCTTTCAAAGGCTTGCTGAATGGTAAGCAAGCGGAGCTGAAATGCAGCAGGAGGAGGAAGTTATTAATTACAGTTTATGGGGAAGAAAGGTTAATGGCGGTAAGTAAATCTGCACCGTTTTATAGCTTGCTTTGGGGAGCCCATTTCTGACTCAGCAAATGTCCTGCCCCGTTTTAAAAAAAATAAAAAGTCAGCAGAAATGGGCAAGGATGGGAGACTTCGAAAGTGAGCACTTTTGAAATGCTGAGATGGAGCCAAGTAAAGTCAACTTTTTAAAAAACATGGTGTCAGGCTTCCAAATGGCACCCAAAATTAAATCAGCATCCAAGGCAAAGTATTGCTCAGAGTTCCAATTTATTAAGCGAGCCATGTTGGCACATCTGGGAAAACCTGAATCTGAAAGCTTCCCGGTTTTACCCAACCAGGTGAAAATTCAAGATCTTGCCCCCACACCCACACGTCCATCCCATGGTCTAATCTCCCACTGCCATGCTGGCATCTTCCACCCATCCAGTTCCGCTCAGGTGCAGAGGTGCAAAGACAAAGGATGACCTTGGTTTTCTAGAAAGAATGTTGTTATGGCTATATATCATCTAACTCCATACAATCCCCCCTCCCATTTTCCCACAATAGAAAAGGCATAGCAGAATAATAGAAAGTGTGACAGGCCAAAGACAATAGCAATAGCAGTTAGACTTATATACCGCTTCATAGGGCTTTTAGCCCTCTCTAAGCAGTTTACAGAGTCAGCATATCGCCCCCACAGTCTGGGTCCTCATTTCACCCACCTCGGAAGGATGGAAGGCTGAGTCAACCCTGAGCCGGTGAGATTTGAACCACCGAACTGCAGATAACAGTCAGCTGAAGTGGCCTGCAGTACTGCACTCTAACCACTGCACCACCTCGGCTCAAAGGAAAAGATGGCAGCAGGCCTGACACACAGCGTGTAGATTTACCATTTGTTTTGTGACTGTGCGAAGTTACAATGGTGGAGGCTAAAACACTTGAAGGACAGTTGCAGGATTTGGGGTTTGTTAGTCTGGAGAAAAGAAGGGGTGACATGGTGGCATTGCATTGGCATCCTTCAGTGTCAAAAAAACTATGGAATTGTGGATCTGGAAAGAAATCAAAGCTGGAGTGTCCTCTCCAGCACGAGGCCTGGATAGATTAATGTGGAGGATAGGCTGTTACCTCAGCAGCAGATCCCCCCTCTCCATGTCACTGAAATAGTCCAATAGAACAACAGAGCTGATATGATTGGTTCCAGCTGCATCGCAGGAGTCACCAGAACGTGGTTGTACACAGTCACGAACTGCTTCCGGGACTCCGGCTCCGGATTTGGCCTCGAGGTTGACTCCTGAAGCCTTTTCCACTAGTGGATGTAGTCACAAGGCAGTGGAGGTTTGTAATCAGAGTTTCCCTTCTTTTAGAAGATGGTTCTGCCGCTTTATCTGCCGTTGGGACGCAGAGCCCTCTTCCGCCTTCAATACCGTTGACCCTCTTCTCCTGTAACCCTGGAAAGGGGCCCTTACGAGGTGCTACCAGCTGTGCTGCATTGTAACTACTGGGAAGGGAGGGAGGGAAGCAAGGAGGGAAGGAAGGAGGAAAGGAGAAGGAAGGAGAGAAGAAAGGAGGGAAGGAAGGATGGAAGGAAGGAGAGAAGGAGAGAAGAAAGGAGGGAAGGAAGGAGGGAATGTAGGAGAGAAGGAAGGGGAAAAAGGAAGGAGGAAAGGAAGGGGGAAAGGAAGGAGAGAAGGAGAAAAGAAAGGGAAGGAAGGAAGGAGGGAAGGAAGGAGGGAAGGAGGAGGGAAGGAGAGAAGGAGAGAAGAAAGGGGGGAGGGAAGGGGGAAGGAGGGAGGGTAGGAAGGAGGGAAGGAAGGAGAGTAGGAGAGAAGAAAGGAGGGAAGGAAGGAGGGAAGGAAGGAAGAAGAAGTAGGATTGTTGTAAGATAAGATGGATTTATGGGATGCTAAGAAAGCAATTTCAAGTATATTGTCAACTGTAGGGGAAAAATTGTTATAAATACATATTATTAATAACAGTTATGAGATCATATAATTGTGAATGTATATATGAAATTAATAAAATTTAAAAAACAAACAAACAAAAAAAAAACCGTTGACCCTCTTCTCCTGTAACCCTGGAAAGGGGCCCTTACGAGGTGCTACCAGCCGGGCCAGCTGGACCAAGGTTTTTTAAGGAGGTGTTACTCCTCCATCACTCACCCTTTGTCCTGCCTTGTGACAGGCAGCGCCTGGCTTCCCAAACGTTGGGCCCAGGATGGTGGTTTTGACATGACAGCAGTCTTCCAGTATTTGAGAGGCTGCTATAAAGAAGAAGGGGGTCAACCTATTTTCCGAAGCACCAGAAGACAAGACAAGGAACAATGGATGGCAACTCATCAAGAGAGAAGCAATGTGGAATAAAGGAAAAACAATTAAGTTGATGGTCAATTAACCAAGATGATTAAAGGCCTGGAGACTAAAACATATGAAGAACAGTTTCAGGATTTGGGTGCAGCTAATCTAGAGGAAAGGACTATGGGTGACATATTAGCAGTCTTCCAGTATTTGAGGAGCTTCCACAAAGAAGGGTGGGATGAGGTGGTCATCCTATTTTCAAAAGTACCTGGAGGCAGGACAAG
This sequence comes from Thamnophis sirtalis, assembly GCF_051295495.1. Taxonomy (NCBI): domain Eukaryota; kingdom Metazoa; phylum Chordata; class Lepidosauria; order Squamata; family Natricidae; genus Thamnophis; species Thamnophis sirtalis. The sequence goes on from NW_028261385.1 coordinate 6,201,026, forward strand.
AAACAATGGGAGGAAATTAATCAAGGAGAGAAGCAACCTAGAAATAAGGAGAACCTTCCTAACGGTGAGAACAATTTGCCAGTGGAACGGCTTGCCTTTAGAAGTTGTGGGTGGTCCATCACTGTAGGTTTTTAAGAAGAGACTGGACAGCCACTTGTCTGGAATGGTATCGGGGCTCCTGCTTGAGCAGGGGGTTAGAGTAGAAGACCTCCAAGGTACCTTCCAACTCTGTTAATTCTGCTATTTTGTTATAATCACTTGTGGGAGTTCAACCTTTCCTTGATTCCTCATTGTAGGACAGTGTCTCTCTGAAGGATGGGCCTCCTCAAGCCAACCCTTTGATCAGGATGCTTCACATTCAACCCATTGAATAATGTCTATGAAGATTCTCACTCATCCACATCGTGGTTGTCCCAAAAGTGCTTTTTTTTTCAAGAGGCAACTGGACTTTCTTGCTTTTCTTTTCTTTGAAGAGGTTTTACTTCTCATCCAAGAAGCTTCTTCAGTTCTGACTGAATGGTGAGGAAGGCTGGAAGGGTGAGTCAGAGCTGAGGAATTTTCTTGGATGAGAAGCAGTGGTGGGATTCAGCCAGTTCGCACCTATTCGGGAGAACCGGTTGGTAACTTTCTAAGCAGTTGGGAGAACCGGTTGTTGGAAGAAATCTCCTTTTGTTTTTTTCCACTTTACAGGGCTAATCCTGTAAGGAAGGAAGGCAGGAAGGAAACATTCTGGTGTTGTTTCTAGCCTCATCTTTATTGACCTGCTTACAGAAACTGCCTCTCCAGTTAACCCTTATTACCATTGTCACAGCTAAGACGAAGCGCCCATCGACCTAAGTGACATTGACTTGGCCATGCCCACATGATCACATGACCACCGAGCCCCGCCTACCCAGCTGGTCATTAGGGCAGAGAACTGGTTGGTAAATTATTTGAATCCCACCACTGATGAGAAGCGAAACATGTTAAAAACAACAACAGAAAGTCCAGTTGCCTCGTGAAAAATCGCTTTTGCGCCAATCCATTCAGCAGTGTTTAGCTATTCAATTGATGCCACTTTTAATTCTGCTGGCCACGGTAGGTTCTTGGATTAGAGAAAGTTGAAGAATACCTAACAGAAGAGGTGAGTAAGTATCTTCATGCTCTTTAAAAACTTTGCTAACTGATGTTGCATGGAGCTAGCATCTAGAGTCTTTCTGCAAATACTCACACACACACACACAAAATCAAATTAAATGTTTTTATTCCCAAGCTATATTTAGTGTATAAAGGTAACAGATTGGCAAGCACAGAAACATTCAAGGCGCGAAAGTGACCTTGTAAATTGTAAGCGTAATTGCATCCAATCTGGGTTAAAGGTTCGTTTGTTGCTTTTTATTTTCCCCTTTTTTTCCTCTCCTATTTTTTGCAAAAAAAATGCACCATCTAGCAAGCAATTACACACATAAGTGGTTTTAAGGCTCTGAATAGCACCAATGACTTCACTTTTGCATAAAGCCTTCGGTGTTTATCTAGATCACAGTCAAAACATCTTAAGTTTTCCAACGTTTGGTGTCTGGCAGAAAAAAAATCCAATGTCCAGTAAGGGAATTTGTGCAACTTTTCTGTCACAGAGGCCAATATTATTAAACTTCTCAAAAGGGTCCACTTTTAGGGGGAAGAGGGAATATTTTTAATGTAGAAGCATTTTGCATCTGAAAATTAAAGTCTTGCTGCAAGTAATGAAAAATAAAATCTGGAGAAATTCACTGCTAGTCTTGGGAGCTGTTTAGGGCCAGAGGTATCGGAGTGGCCTATAGCAGTGGTTCCTCAACCTTCCCAATGCCAAGACCCTTTAATACAGTTCCTCATTTGTGTTCCACAAATTATAAATTAACACGATCAGCAGCACTTAAAGAAAATATATACAAAATGTTTTATCGTTGGCATTTATCACCAACAAGATTGGCTAAAATGTACCCAAACATGAAGCCGACCTGCTGGAAGTGTAAAAAAGTACAAGGGATTTATTATCACAGATGACGGACCTGCCCAGAAATACAAAAATATTGGACAAAAATTGGGAAATTGGTGCAAGAAATTACAGGAGAACAGATAAAATACAAACCCGAAATCTTTCTACTGGGAATAGCCAAAGGGAAATATACAAAGAAAATTAAGTACATATTAACACATCTGCTAACTACAGCTAGAATAGCATTTGCCCAATGCTGGAAACAAAATAATATCCCCTCGGATGAATTGGTGATAAAAAAAAAAAACTTTGGATTGTGCAGAGATGGACAAATTAACACTGAAATTAAAAGATAAAGAAGAGTCAGAATATTATGAAATTTGGAACAATTGGTGCAAATGGCTGCAAAACAAGAATAAAATTAATTAAGCCAAAAAAAAACCTATATATAAATATATATAGAGAACTGTGTATAAAGGTGTGTAAATATAGAAGCGAAATATTATATACATGTACAGGTATGATGACATAACAATGTTGATGTAATGACTGTGATGTAATGACTGTAAGGTGTTGTAGAAGGGAAAAATAATAGAAAAAATCTGCTAAAAAAATACAGTTCCTCATGTTGTGGTGACCCCTAACCATAAAATAGGTGTCTCGGTTCCTAAGACCATCGGAGATATGTGTTTTCCGATGGTCTTAGCAGTTTGGCAGTTCGAATCTCACAGGCTCAAGGTTGACTCAGCCTTCCATCCTTCCTCACCATTCAATCAGAACTAAAGAAGCTTCTTGGATGAGAAGTAAAACGTCTTCAGGGAAAAACAAAGAAACTCCGGTTGCCTCTTGAAAAATCACATTTGGGACAAAAAGGACATGAGAATCTTTAGAAGAATTGTGGCTGCATGTTCCCTATAAGCTATAATTCCACCCTGATTTTTTCCTGCAGTATTTTTTTTACATAGAATTTTTTTTATTTTCCTTTTTCCTAGCATATAATCACATGTATACTATTACATAGTCAATACCATGTTGTATTAGTAAGTAATTACATCAATTCATCTTACCATCAACTACCAAAGGGAAAAAAAAGCCAATTATTGGCTCTTCTGCTCTCCATACACCATATTTATCCAACACTTTCTTCCCCCTCTCCTCCCCCTTTCTACATCCTTTCTTCCTGCCATCATTTTCTACTCTACTTCCCCTTCCTTTCTCCTTCTCCTCTCTCCCCTTACCACTCCTCCTTATACACCTCAACTTCCCCCCTCACCCTCGCTCCCGTCCCTCTCTTCCTATCTTTCTTCTCTCCTCTGTTTCCCACTCTTCCTCTAATTCACTTGGTGTATTTCAGCTTCTGAGCAAACTCCCTTTTGTGTTGAGGGTATTTATAATTCCATTTCAATATACATAAAAAAGAAAAAAATAGCAGTATACATGTACAATCATAATACCTTAAAATCCAACACCCCTCCTCCAACTTAGTAAACTCCGCTCCCTCCCCCCTCCCCCCCCAACCCCCCTAACCTTCCCCCCCCTGACTTCCCAGAACCAATACAAGGTATAAATCTTTAACAAAAACAGTTCAAAATATACTTAAGAGAAAACGTAGAAAGTTAATAACATCTTTGAATTGAGCTTAGCTCCTCCTTGCTAGGCTAACTATAAACAATTTGTATCATTTCTGATCTTAATCATAAGCTATCTGAAATTTCCTGTATTGCAGGCTAATTCTGCTCACTGCCAGGAGTTCGAGCCTGGCCAGCTCAAGATTGACCGTCCTTCCAAGGTCGCTAAAATAAGGACCCCAATTGTTGGGGGCAATACACTGACTCTGCAAACTGCTTAGAGAGGGCTCCGCAAAGCTGCATACAAGTCTAAATGCTATTGCTATTTCTATTGATATGATATTACAGCTTTATTGAATTAGCCTATAGGCCAGGGATGGGGAACCTTTTCAGCACCGAGTGCCCAAACCAGAATGGGTGTGCATCCGTGTGCATGGGCGTGCCCCAGAGTGCCAGAATCCAATGACCAGTTGGCTGGCATGCACGTGCGTGCCAGCCAGCTGGTCTTTGGGTTTCCAGCATCTGCAAGCACACTGCCAGCTGATCTTCATGCATTGGAAGTCCAAAAACCAGCTGGCCAATGCGCACATACCAGGTTTTTGGCCGGCTTTGGGGCTGTTTTCAGACTGTTTTTCGGGCCATTTTCAGATCATTTTTGGGGCCATTTTAAGACCGTTTTCAGGCCATTTTCAGGCTGTTTTCAGGCTGTTTTCAGGACATTTTTCGGACATTTTCCAGTGTCTTTTTCCCCACTTGGAGCCGAACCCAGAAGGACATTTCTTTCATCACTTCCTAAGATGTTTTGATAGCTGTCTAAAGTTGCCCACCTTACTAAGGATAGCTATGTCATTTTGTGCTTCTGTATCCTTAATTCCTTGAGAGCTCTTTTTTTTAAAAAAAAAATTGTTCTCCTGTTCCCCAAGAGACAAGAAGGCCACAGCTTCTTACACAATTTGTTAGTTTGGTGATCCAGGAGATTTGTGATTATAATTTTATTTGCTCTAGTAGACACAACTTGGAGAGTCTATTCGGCTCCATGTCATTGACTTTGCACCAGTAGTTATATGCTCTAATTTTGGATAGTGCGTTGAATTGTATGAATTCCCAGTTTCTATCTCCCACTAGCCTCTTCCAATCTTCCAGGTGGCTGCAAGCCCCTTTATTTCAAAGTAAGAATTTCTCCTGCATGGAAGGTATGAAATTGGGAAGAAGGTCACCTGTGAGAAACGATGCAGGCAGGTACGAAAACCTTCGATCAGTTAAGCACTCCAGCTAATAGATCGCAAGTTCAATGCAGATAAATGTAGAATAATGAGACTTAGAGACTGTAATGAAAGAACATAAGACCCGCTTAATGGGAAGTTACCACCCTATATTGACCTGAAGAAAGCAAGGGGAATTATTTTAATAACAGAAGGTTTCACCTTTATTAAAGTCATCTCTGAACTGTTAAAGAAACCGTGTTTTGTTGTGTTTTTCGTTCTCTTTTATTTTCTGTCGGAGAAGACCTCACCTAAAGCAACACGTACTGAATTATTTGAATGTCAACAAGGTCATTTAATACAGTAGATAGATCAGAGGTCAGCAACCTGTGGCTCTTTCATCCCTCAGCTGCAACTCCTCTATCCTCGGTCAGCTCTACAATGGATAAGGCTTTTGGTTAGGACAGGTAGAGGAAAAAGGACACTGTGCTAGGAGGAGACTCTATGGTGGCAGAACCGGAGTTCTGGTCGGCAGAGGAAAAAGGGACGCAGTGCTAGGAGGAGACTCTATGGTGGTGGAACCGGAGTTCTGGTCGGCACAGGAAAAAGGGATGCAGTGCTAGGAGGAGACTCTATGGTGGGGGAACCGGAGTTCTGGTCGGCAGAGGAAAAGGGGACGCAGTGCTAGGAGGAGACTCTATGGTGGGGGAACCGGAGTTCTGGTGGGCAGAGGAAAAAGGGATGCAGTGCTAGGAGGAGACTCTATGGTGGGGGAACTGGATTTCCGGTTGGTTGAATGGGGGGCTTCCGGTTAGGACCTTTGTGGCTCCTTGAGTGTTTAAGGTTGCCAATCCCTGAGCTAGAGGAAGGGTTTTGGGTTTTTTTTAGAGATGAAGTTTATTTACCTGGGGAGTAAGGAGAGGTATTGGGAGAAGGTGGAAAATATTGAAAGAAGAGCAATAATCAAAGCTGAATAGATTAATTAACGAATAAAGCTTCTTGTATAAAAAGTCTATTTTTGCTTCCCTTCCTATTAGGGGCATCCAGATTTATTTATTTTTTAAATCAAGATGGGGATTGCAACAGTGCAATCATGTGATCAAAACCCCTGGCTTTTTAGTAAGAATCAACAATGCCCATTGAAAGTAGTAGGACTTTTGATGATGCCCTGATGGTGTTACCAAGTTGGGTAATGAAATGTAGGCAAGAAAACAACTGAGCTCAGAGAGCACCAAGGAACCCCCCAATTGTTGTCGTCCTCCTCTTTTTCTGCTCTTCCTCCTCCTCCTCCTCCCCTTCTTCTCCTTCTCCTTCTTCTCTTCTTCCTCCTCCTCCTCCTGTTCCTGCTGCTCCTTTTGCTCCTGCTGCTGCTCCTCTTCCTTCTCCTTGTTCCTCCCCCTCCCTCCTCCTCCTCCTCCTCTTCTTCTTCTTCCTCCTCCTCCTCTTCTTCTTCCTCCTGCTCCTCTTCCTGCTCCTCTTCCTGCTCCTCCTTCTGCTCCTCCTCCTCCTTCTTCTTCCTCCTCCTCCCTCCCCTCTTCTTCTTCTCTTTCTTCTTCTTCCTCCTCCTCCTGCTCCTCCTCCTGCTCCTCCTCTTCCTCCTCCTCTTCCTCCTCCTCCTCTTCTTCTTCTTCCTCCTCCTCCTCTTCCTCTTCCTGCTGCTCCTCTTTTTGCTCCTCCTCCTGCTCCTTCTCTTCCTCCTGCTCCTCCTCCTGCTCCTCCACCTCCTTCTTCTTCTTCCTCCTCCTCCTGCTCCTCCTCATGCTCCTCCTCTTCCTCCTGCTCCTGCTCCTTCTTCTCCTTCTTCTTCCTCCTCCCCTCCCCCTTCTTCTTCTCTCTCTTCTTCCTCCTCCTCCTGCTCTTCCTCTTCCTCATGCACATATCTCCCATTACTGATGGATGCATATAGCCTTTTTCAAGTCCTCTACTTACCCCCACAATGGAGCCCAGCACTGCTGAGCAAGACAGTTGTTAAATGGGCTTTGACCCACTGGATGACCTTTCTTTCAACAGTTGTTAAGTGGATCGTGGGGTGGTTAAATGAACCTGGCTCCACTCATTGACTTTGCTTGTCCGAAGCTGGGTGGGAAGGTTATAAATGGGCATCACGTGTCAATTGTCAAGCAACTAAATTTTGTGACAGTCTGACAGTCACAAGTCACTGTTTTCAGTATGTGGTAACTTTGAACGGCCACCGCACTGATAGTTGTAACTTGAGGATTGCCTGTACCATAAAGAAGATGGGGTCCAGCTATTCTCCAAAGCACCTGAGGGCAGGACAAGAAACAACAGAGAGATGATCAAGGAGAGAAGCAATCTGGAACTAAGGACAAACTTCCTAACAGTGAGGACAATTAACCAGTGGAACAATTTGTCTTCAGAAGCTGTGGTTGCTCCATCAAGGGAAGTTTTTTGGAAAAAAGACTGGGCAACCACTTGTCTGGAATGGTGTAGGATCTCCTGCTTGAGCAGGTTGGTGGACTACAAGACCTCCAAGGTCCCTTCCAACTCTGTTTTTTTTTTTTTTATTTTATCAATTTCATATATACATTCACAATTATATGATCTCATAACTGTTATTAATAATATGTATTTATAACAAATTTTTCCTACTGTTGACAATATACTTGAAGATTGCTTTTTTAACATCCCATAGATCCATCTTATCTTACAACGGTCCTACTTCTTCTTCCCTCCCTCCCTCTTCCCTTTCTTCTCTCCTACTCCCCTTCCTTCCCTCCCTCCTTCCCCTTCCCTCCTTCTCTCCTTCCCTCCTTCCTTCCCTCCTTCCTTCCTTCCCTCTTTTCTTTTCTCCTTCTCTCCTTCCTTTCCCCCTTCCTTTCCTCCTTCCTTCCCCCTTCCTTCTATCCTACATTCCCTCCTTCCTTCCCTCCTTCCTTCCCTCCTTTCTTCTCTCCTTCCTCCTTCCAACTCTGTTATTCTGTTAAATAGCAAGAAGTAGCTTGTCTAAGCAGCTTCTCTTCCAGATGTTCATTGAAAGAGGTAGGCCAGTTGCAGGACACATATTAGGAAGATCAACAGAGGATTTCCACCCCCTCCTGCTGACAAGTAATATTCAGGTGAAAGAAAAGAAAAGCCAGGGAAATCAACAATTCACTTTCCTTAAATCTCTCAGCATTAACAAAATAAGTGAAGGATCATTTATAATCCTCATCTCCTAAGCAGAATATGGAGAAGCCTCATAAGTGAAGGCTAGCTTGGTCTAGTGGTTAAGGGGCCAGGCTAGCAAACAGAGGACTATGAGTTCAAGTCCTGCCTAAGCCATGAAAGCTGGCTGGGTGAACCATTCTTTTGGGGATGAGTCCTGAAAGGGTTTGAACTGAGGCATGGTTGCAGCGAAATTGTGTTTGCCCCCCCCCCTCTCTCTTCTCTCTGTCTCTCTCTCTCTCTCTCTTCCCTTCCCTCTATCTATCTATCTATCTATCTATCTATCTATCTATCTATCTATCTATCTATCTATCTATCTATCTATGTTGTGCTGATAAATAAATAAAGGGAGAGAGACTAGTATAGATCTATTTCAAGCTATTTAGCTCTCATCAGCTAGCCATACCCTTACTGGGATTCGAACTATCTATCTATCATCTATCTATCTCTCATATTTTTCCTGCTTCTCTCCCATTTTGCCTGCTTTTCTCTCTCTCTCTCTTACTCACTCACTCACACACACACATCCCCATCTCTCTCTTTCTCTCTCTCTCTCTCTCTGATTTCCCTACTTCTATCTCTTTCTCTCTTCCCCCCATTTTTCTCTTTCTCTCTCATTTGTTTTCCCTCTGTCATTTTCCTTGCTTCTCTTGTTCTTCTTCCCTCCCTCTCTCTCCCTTCCCCTCTCTCGCTCTCATTTTCCATGTTTCTCTCTCACACACACTTTCCCTGCTTCTTTTTCTCTTTCTCTCTCTCTGTTTTCCCTACTTCTTTCTCTTTTTCTCTTTCTCTCTCTTTTGTTTTCCCTGTCATTTTCCCTCCTCTTGTTCTTCTTCCCTCCCTCTCTCTCCCTCTCTCTCCCTTCCCCCCTCTCTCCTCTCTCTCACACTTTCCCTGCTTCTTTCTCTCTCTCTCTGTTTTCCCTACTTCTATCTCTTTTTCTGTTTCTTTCTCTTTTGTTTTCCCTCGGTCATTTTCCCTGTTCTCTCAATCTTCCTCCCTCTCCCACCCTCTCTCCCTCTCCTCTCTCTCTCATTCTCCCTGCTTCTCTCTCTTTCACTTCCTCTGCTTCTCTCTCTGTGTGTCTGTCTTCCCTACTTTCTCTCTTTCCTCCTATTTTTCTGTTTCTTTCTCTTTTGTTTTCCCTGTGTCGATTTCCCTGTTTCTCTCCCTCTCCCTCCCTCCCTCCCACTCTCCGTCTCTCTTACATTCCCTGCTTCTCTCTCTCCTTCTCTCTCATGTGGGGAGACAGAGAGAAAAATAGCCGCTTCTATTAAGAAAGATCAAGCCCCCTTTTCCAGTGTCCTACATTTCAAATGCCAGCCCTGCTGACATTTCTGTGACCTTAGAAGCAGCATAATTGGGCAATCATCCATCTGTTTTAGTGCGGTGGGAAAGCCATCACCGGGATGTCGTAACAATGCCATAAAGCTCTCTGAAGTGTGGTGTTGATAAGTTCTCAAATAAAATCGGAGGGAGCCCAATAAACATTGACTTTAGAGCAAATGAATCTTCAAAGGAGGTGAATTTCGCTCCCGGGTCTCTCATCCTTTTGTCACATCACAGACAAAATCTACCGACAAGACCACAGACAAGGTGGAAGTCAGATCACGGTTGGGTGGGAAGGGGCAAGGAGACTTTTACTCCTACAGGTGGTCCTTCACTTTCAACTTGGTCACTTATTGTCAGCTTCCAATGTTATCATAGTGAGAGAAAGGGGGGGGGAGGAGTGCATACTGTGCATACTGGCAGCTGAAGTCAGATTACTGCAGCAGGCTTGGGAGGGGTGCACCTCATTGGGTGAATGTGATTGATGACACAGACTGAGGGGAGGGAAGGAACAGGGTTAAAGTTCAGCTATAACTCAAGCGAAGCTCAGATCTGACTGCCAAAAGATCTATGATGCTTCTAATAAATGACTAGTTTTGTATTGAAACTTGGCTCCATACTCATGAATCAACTAGGGCATTTTTAGGAAACCTGACACTTATGATGTACCCTGAAAAAACCTCCTGATAACCTAGACCAGCGATGGCTAACCTTTTTGTTGTTATGTGCTGAAAGTGCGTGCGTCTGCACCCATAATGCAATGTGCATGTGACACCCTCACTGCCTGCCCCCTGCACACACACAAACATGTGACCCCCCACGATTCCCCCACGCATGTTCACATGAGCCTCCCGTGCCCCATTATGAGCCTAGTAGGCCTCCCTGAAGCCTCCTGGGACCAAAAATAGATGTGGGGGGAGTGCTACACCTCCATGTTCCCCAGTCCCCTGCGCATGTGTGCCTGACCCCCCCACCCTCCGCACATGTGCGTGTGACCCACCACCACCACCACACATCTGCAAGTGTCTCCTGCATGTGCCCCGCCCCCAGTGATGACTTCCAACTTCTGAAGGCAAGCTGTTCCACTGGTTATGATAGAAGTGTTTCACTATTTAAGGAGCTACTACAAAGATAACCTATTCTACAAAGCACCTGAAGGCAGCACAAGAAGCAATGGGTGGAAACTAATCAAGGAGAGAATCAACCTAGAACTAAGGAGAAAATGAGAAACATGCTCTTGGCGACAGAATGCATCCCTCCCCCTTTCTTAATAGCCCTCAGAAAATGCCAGCACTTAAGAGATAAAGAGCTTATTGAGATCTAGGTATCTCTATTCATAAGCACAAATTTCTTTCAGCAAGTTATGAACAAAGGGATCCCTCAACCACAATAGGAAATTGCACAACAAGCCCCTTCATTGCATCAGCCCAAACTTCAACCAAACCTAGCTCAGACAAACTCCTAGGATTTGTTCATGGCACCATGAGAGTCTGACAACAGACAGTAGAATACATGTTCTTACCCAGGAACAGGAAGCTCAAGTTCAAAGCCCAGGTAAAAGGTAAAGGTAAAGTATATATGTACTAGTCATTCCCGACTCTAGAGGGTGGTGCTCATCTCCGTTTCAAAGCCGAAGAGCCAGCGCTGTCCGAAGATGTCTCCGTGGTCATGTGGCCGGCATGTCTAAACCCCAAAGGTGCACGGAATGCTGTTCCCTTCCCACCAAAGGTGGTTCCTATTTTTCTCCTTGCATTTTTCATTCTTTCGAACTGCTGGGTTGGAAGAAGCTGGGGTAAGTCACGGGAGCTCACTCCGTTACGTAGCGCTAGGGATTCGAACCGCCAGAACTGCCAACTTTTTTGATTGACAAACTCAGCGTCTTAGCCCCTGAGCCACCCTTTTAAAGCCCAAGGGAAGGTCTAAAAGTCACCCACTCTGAAATCCATGTGGTCAGATGCACCAGAAGCATAACTCATGTTGATTCTTCTGTTCATCATTAAACCATCTTTCCAATCAACCTCCATGTTTCCAGCGTCCTTCTCCTGGCCTGGAACTGAACCAGATGGATATTTTTTTTCCAACAGCTTGATGCCTGGTGTCTCTATGATCAACACAACAGGTTGACATTATCTTCTTCCAGGTCTTTTCATGGTCAGACCAAATAGACAAATTTTGACTCTGATCATTGTTTTGCACATTTTGCAAATAGGCCATTTATATCCGTGGCACGACAAAACCGCGGTCCACTAAAGCGCGCCCGATTAAAGCGCATACCTGATGTCATCAGCAGCGCGACAAATACGACCGCGGAGAAAAAAGGGCGCTTTGAAAAGCGCTTTTAAAGCAAGCCGATTCACGTAAAGGTAAGGGTTGGGGTTGGGGTTGGGGTTGGGGTTAGGGTTAGGGTTAGGGTTAGGGTTAGGGTTAGGGTTAGGGTTAGGGTTAGGGTTAGGGTTAGGGTTAGGGTTAGGGTTAGGGTTAGGGTTAGGTTAAGGGTTAGGGTTAGGGTTAGGGTTAGGGTTAGGGTTAGGGTTAGGGTTAGGGTTAGGGTTAGGGTTAGGGTTAGGGTTAGGGTTAGGGTTAGGGTTAGGTTAAGGGTTAGGGTTAGGGTTAGGGTTAGGGTTAGGGTTAGGGTTAGGGTTAGGGTTAGGGTTAGGGTTAGGGTTAGGGTTAGGGTTAGGGTTAGGGTTAGGGTTAGGGTTAGGGTTAGGGTTAGGGTTAGGTTAAGGGTTAGCATTAGGTTTCGCATTAGGTTAAGGGTTAGGGTTAGGGTTAGGGTTAGGGTTATGGTTAGGTTAAGGGTTAGGGTTAGGGTTAGGGTTAGGGTTAGGGTTAGGGTTAGGGTTAGGGTTAGGGTTAGGGTTAGGGTTAGGGTTAGGGTTAGGGTTAGGGTTAGGGTTAGGGTTAGGGTTAGGGTTAGGGTTAGGGTTAGGGTTAGGGTTAGGTTAAGGGTTAGCGTTAGGTTTAGCATTAGGTTAAGGGTTAGGTTTAGGGTTAGGGTTAGGGTTACGTTAAGGGTTAGGCTTAGGGTTAGGTTTAGGTTTAAGTTTGGGGGGGTTAGGTTTAGATTTACGCGTTAATTTTAACTTTACCGCTCACAGCGTGCTGTTTTCGTCACGCTGTGATGACGTCACGTACGCACTTTCGTCGAGCGCGCTTTAGTCTACCGCGGTTTTGTGGTGGAACCTTTATATCATTTTTTTTTTAAATCACATATTTTGGGTAAATAAGTCAAATTATTAAAGCTTTGAATAACTTTAACATTATTTTTGTTAGACGTTCTTTCAAAAGAAAGATGAGATGAATAAATATAGCTTGCATATCTGCTTTTTGCGTCTTTCCTTTGGCTAGAGGGTCCCTCTGAGAGTTGTTGTTTCTTTATCCATTTCCAGACGAATGTAAACTGTGCCCATTTTAAGTTTATAAGCCATTGTAATTTACCCAAGCATGAACTCATTCGGGCTTCCTTCTTTGGAAAAAAAAAAGCACAATAATGTTTTGACTTTACACACTCTTGTTGAATCTACTGTGCCTCTCTCTACCCTCCAATGTAGTTTGCCTTCAAGGGAATAAGCTTTGTTATTGCTTTTCTGTCTTAACTCTCCTTAGAAATATATGCAATATATGTGTAAATGTTAAAACTAGATTTCTAAGAGAAGTCCCTGAATTTTATCCAGCTAGAGTAATTCCATATTGGAGAGGAAGGAAAAAGGAAAAGACAAAGAACGAAAGAAAAGGAGAGAAAGAAAGAGAGAGAAAAGAAAAAGAGACAGAAAATGTGTGTGAGGGGGGAGGGAGGGAGGGAGAAAGAAAGAAGGAAGGAAAGAAAGAAAGGAAGAAAGAAGATCAGATTTCTACAAGAAGTCAGTAAAATTTATACAGTTAGGGTAACTTGATATAGGAGAAGGAAAAGGAAAAGAAAAATAAAGGGGAAAAAGAGGGAGAGGAAGAGAAAGAGAGGAAGAGAAAGAAGGAAAGAAAGAAAGTCAAAGAAAGAAAGAAAGAAAGAAAGAAAAAAGAAAAAAAGAAAAAAGAGAGGGAGTGATGGAGAGAGCGAAAGAAAGAAGGAAAGAAAGAAAGAAAGAAAGAAAGAAACAGAGATTTCTAAGAGAAGTCAGTAAAATGTATACAGTTAGGTAACTTGATATGGAAGAAGGAAAAGGAAAAGGAAAAGAAAGGAAAAAGAGGGAGAGGAAGAGAAAGAGAGGAAGAGAAAGAAGGAAAGAAAGAAAGTCAAAGAAAGAAAGAAAGAAAGAAAGAAAGAAAAAAGAAAAAAAGAAAAAAAGAAAAAAGAGAGGGAGTGATGGAGAGAGAAAAAGAAAGAAAGAAAGAAAGAAAGAAAGAAACAGAGATTTCTAAGAGAAGTCAGTAAAATGTATACAGTTAGGTAACTTGATATGGAAGAAGGAAAAGGAAAAGGAAAAGAAAGGAAAAAGAGGGAGAGGAAGAGAAAGAGAGGAAGAGAAAGAAGGAAAGAAAGAAAGTCAAAGAAAAGCCGAGAGAAAGAAAGAGAGGGAGGGAGAGAGAGAGAGAGAGAGAGAGAAAGAAAGAAAGAAAGAAAGAAAGAAAGAACGAACGAACGAACGAAAGAACTGAATTTTATACAGCCAACTCCATATGGGAGAGGAAGGAAAAGAGAAAGAAAAAGTAGATTGGAAAGAGAAAAAGGGAGAAAGAGAGAGGAAGGGTGGGAGGGAGGGAGGAGGAATTTCACTTCCCAATCTGTACTTTCCACATTCCAAGAATTCCCATAAAAAGAACCTACAATGTAGGATTCAATATTTCCACCCGTTGGAAGGGTAAATCAGAACTCTGTGCATTAGAGCCACTCAATGCTTCAAATTCAATTTCCCACCAAAAAAATGTGCTCACAGGAGCAAGAACACAGCATCTGTCAGCCACACCTTCCAGGTAGTCCCCTGCTTCCCCCAGATCGCAACAGCTGCTTCCTGCAGCCACACAATCCTGGGAAGAGATGCAGCTGCTTTGGGGTGCGGCTAAACAGGTGCTCGCTTTGCCTGCTGGGATGTTCAGCCTCCTTTTCGGAGTTCAGATCCAAAGCATGGAGGAATTTCTCCTGGCAGCTTTATCTGAGTCACCAACCTGTGGCTGAGCTAATGCGGCACCCTATTTAAGCATCCAGATTATTTCCAAGGTTTCCTATAAGCCCTACGTGGAGCCCCATCTAAAAAAATGAACTTCTGCGTAGAGAAAAGTAAGGTTTTACAAGAACTAGCAGTCAGAAGACATGATGGAAACTCCTTAATCGTACGACACATAGACAGAATCAACCATAGTTTCAACTGAGAAATTGTGAGCAACCCAGACCCTTAATGGCGAACCTGTGGCAAGTGTATTACAGGTGGCACACAGAGCCATATTTGGTGGTGTGCTAGCTGTTCTGACCACCCTCCTCCGTCCAGGAACGAAAGCCAAAACCCACGGAAATAAAAAGGTTTCTTTTAATCAGTCAAGACTCTTGTTGGCTGCAAGCCACATAAACAAAGAGATAAGCACTCTGCCAGCAAGTCCTACACAGCATGGCAGCAATGCACACAAACTCTGGCAGCAATCCAACCTGCCAAGTTTGTTTCTGGTTAGTCCTTAACGTGAACGCTGACTTCTGCAAAAGGGTGTGGCACAAGCAGTCTCTTTTATAATCAGGAGAGGATCTTAATAAGCATCAACTGAGCATAGTCATCTCCTATAATTACGCAGTTGTTCCTGCCACCGAGTAGCCCTTCGACGGCGTGCATCCCGAAACAACTCACAAGTGTTTTCCTGATCACTCCATCTGATCCAAGGCTCCAGCGCCACCTGGTGGCCAACCTGTCTCCTCACCCTGCTTGGCGGTGGCACCCTGTCCACAGTCCTCCACCTCCTCCAGGACCAACTCATAAGACCTCTCGTGGTTGGAGTCTGGTGGCAGCTCCAATGGTACCTGCCGGGCCACAACAGCTAGCCATCATGTGCATGCCAGCCAGCTGAGGTTTGACCTCTGGAGGGCCCGGGTAGGCTGTTTTTGCCCTCCCCAAGTTTTAGGAAATCCTCCAGAGCCTGGGGAGGGCAAAAATAGGTCCAACAGGAAGTTTTTCGCCCTCCCCAGGCTCCGGAGGTTTTTCTAAAGCTGAGGAGGGTGAAAACGGCCTCCCACAGCCCCCCTCCAGAAGCAGGAAATGGCTAATTTCCAAACTTCCGGTTGGCCCGTTCAGAAACAAACTTCCAGTTGGCCCGTTGGGCCTGTTTTTTGCCCTCCCCAGGCTCCAGAGGCTTTCCTGAAACCTGGGGAGGGGCAAAAATGGCCTCCCACAGCCCCCGATAGTACGTGGATGCACAATTTTGGCACACCTTTACAAAACAGTTCGCCATCGCCGACCTAGACCAAGCCAAATCTAAAATTCTTAAAGAATTCCCACAAGGCTGAAGCTCAGACCAATCAGCCATCAACAGACACATAGAGATCGACAAAAACTACATACTGTTGAAAAGAGACAACCAGAAAGACAATCTGAATCACAACACTCCTGGCCAGCGATCAATACCCAGAGAAGTAGAGACTGAGACCAAGATTAACACTAGACCAAGTTTCAAAAACTACCAACTCAGATAAACAATCAAACATTAAATAACAGTGTAATTAAGGGACCTCCAAAAACACTCCCACTAACATCGACAGGGCAATTCAGCTCAACCCCAAGCTGCAGATACTCTCTTCTATTGATAGGCCGACATGGCAAACCACTTGTATCTAATCAGTCATTTTCATTTAGTCATTTATTAAGATTTATAGGCCGCCCTTTTCCCTGAGGGGACTCAGGGCGGCTTACAATCACAAGGGAAGGGGGTGCAGTATCAAAAGGCAAAGCAAAATGTGAACAAAGAAAAAAATAATAAAACACAACATTCGTTCAGCAATCAACACTCGGGCGGGTAACTTGGAACCTATCCCCAGGCCTGCTGGGAGAGCCAGATCTTGAGGGCTGCGCGGAAGGTCTGGATGGTGGTGAGGGTACGAATCTCAACGGGGAGATCGTTCCACAGGGTCAGAGCTGCAACAGAAAAGGCTCTCCTCCGTGTAGTCGCCAGTCGACATTGACTGGCAGATGGAATTCGGAGGAGGCCCAGTCTGTGCGATCTAGTTGGTCGAAGGGAGGTAATCGGCAGGAGGCGGTCTCTCAAGTACCCAGATTCACTACCATGGAGTGCTTTAAAGGTGGTCATCAGTACCCTGAAGCGCACCCGGAGACCGACAGGTAGCCAGTGCAGCTCGCGGAGGATGGTTGTAACGTGGGCGAACCGCGGTGCGCCCACTATCACTCGCGTGGCCGCATTCTGGACTAACTGTAGTCGCCGGATGCACTTCAAGGGCAACCCCATGTAGAGCCCATTGCAGTATTCCAGCCTAGAGATCACAAGGGCTCGAGTGACTGCTGCGAGAGCCTCCCGATCTAGGTAGGGCCGCAACTGGCGGACCAGGCGAACCTGGGCAAATGCCCCCCTGGTCACAGCTGACAGCTGGTAGTCAAAAGTCAGCTGTGGGTCCAGGAGGACTCCTAAGTTGCGGACCCTATAATCAGAGAGGAAACCTCATTCACTTCTAACACTGATAATGTCACCTAGTTGGGTAATGAAATAAAAAAAAACCACTAAGCTCACAGAGGACCTGAGCAAAAAAAAAATTCTCTTCTGAAATGTGTTTGAATATCAGTAGCTCAGGTTCAAACCAGATTTTAACAGATTAACAGGGTTGGAAGGGACCTTATAGGTCATATAATATAACACACACCCCCACACTCAAGTAGGAGACCCAAACCAATTCTGACAAATGGCAGTTCAGTTTCTTCTTGAAAGTCTCAAGTGGTGAAGCCCCCACAACTTCCAAAGGCAACTTCTGCTCCATGGGTTGATTGTTCTCCCTGTCTGAAAATTCCTCCTTATTTCCAGGTTGAATCTCTCCTTGGTCAGTTTTCCTTGTCTGGCCTTCAGGTGCTTTGGAAGATAGCTTGTCCCCCCTCCTCTCTGTGGCAGCCCCTCAAATATTGGAAGACTGCTATCATGTCTCCCCTGGTCTTTCTCTTAGCTAGACTAGCCATGCCCAGTTCCTGCAACCGTTCATCATATGCTTTAGCCTCCAGTCCCCTAATCATCTTGGTTGCTCTTCTCTGCACTCTTTCTAGAGTCTCAACATCTTTCTTATAGTGTGGTGACCAAAACTGCATTCAGTATTCCAAGTGTGGTCTTACTAAGGCTTCATAGAATGGTTTTAGTAGCTCCCTTCATCTTGATTCAATCCCTCTGTTAATGCAGTTTAGGATTGCATTGGCTTTTTTAGCTGCCGCCATGTATGACTGGCTCATATTTAGCTGATTGATTCCAAGATCCCGCTCACAGTCACTGCTATTAAGCCTGGTTTCACTCAGTTTATATGTCTACTTTTGGTTTTTTAACCAAGAGCCTATATTCTCTTCTGTTAGTCAAGGAGAAGACTAAATATTCTTCTCTTCTAGCAATAGCAATAGCAGTTAGACTTATATGTTTATGTTTATTATAATTTATAGGCCGCCCTTTTCCCTGAGGGGACTCAGGGCGGCTTACAAAACACGGGAAAGGGGGTACAAAGACAAAAAAACATAAGACAATACATAATATTAAAAAATAGGACACAACATTCATTCATCATTCGGGAGGGGACGAACTAAGATTTTTTATCCCCAGGCCTGACGGGATAGCCAGATCTTAAGGGCCGTGCGGAAGGCCTGGGCGGTGGTGAGGGTGCGGATCTCCATGGGGAGATTGTTCCATAGCGTCGGAGCTGCAACTGAGAAGGCTCTCCTCCGCGTAGTCGCCAGTCGGCACTGACTGGCGGATGGAATTCGGAGGAGGCCTACCCTGTGCGATCTGATGGGACGCAGGGAGGTAATTGGCAGAAGGCGGTCTCTCAAATAGCCAGATCCACTACCATGGAGCGCTTTGTGAGTGGTAAGTAGGACCTTGAAGTGCACCCGGAGATCAACAGGTAGCCAGCGCAGCTCACGGAGGATCGGTGTTATGTGGGCGAACCGTGGTGCGCCCCCGATCACTCGCGCGGCCGCATTCTGGACTAGCTGAAGTCGCCGGATGCTCTTCAAGGGCAGCCCCATGTAGAGCACGTTGCAGTATTCCAGCCTGGAGATCACAAGGGCTCGAGTGACTGTGATGGGGAATCTATGGTACATGTGCCCAAAGTAGCATGCGAAGCCATGTCACCTGGCATGCGTGGCTTTGCCTGTTTGTCTTCTGGGTTTCTGGTGTGCATGCATGTGCGACGATCAGCTGCCTTTCATGTACGCCATGTAAGAGCCGAGGTGGTGCAGTGGTTAGGGTGCAGTACTGCAGGCCACTTCAGCTGACTGTGATCTGCAGTTCAGCGGTTCAAATCTCACCGGCTCAAGGTCGACTCAGCCTTCCATCCTTCTGAGGTGGGTGAAATGAGGACCCAGACTTTGGGGGCAAGTTGCTGACTCAATTTGCTAAAAAATCTGTAAACCGCTTAGAGAGGACTGAAAGCCCTATGAAGCGGTATATAAGTCTAATAAATAAATAAATAAATAAATAAATAAATAAATAAATACGCGGCAGTGCTGAAAACCAGTATGCACACTGTTGGGTGCACAATACATGCCAGAACTTGGACATTTTGGCTTTTTCCGGAGCGCAATCCCTTCATCCGTGCAGCAATGCCAAAAACCAGCCTGCGGATGTGCGCCAGCCAGCTAATTGTCAGGTGGGCATTTGTGATAGAACCCAGAAGTTTGGCTTTTCTGGCTCGCGGCCCCAATGAGTGCATGTGCGATGTTTCCGCATGAGCTTTTCGGTGCCGAAAACGTTTGCCATCACTGGTCTAGGAAGAGCAGCTACGTTAACAGAATCTGCTAATGGAACGACGCAGTTGTTCAAGGAAAAAGAAGGGATAATCGGATTCCTATTTTATTGCAGTTTATGTCAGCATAAAAATCATGGCGATTGCCAGAAACAAAAAGAGCATGATATATAATCAGAGGAAGAAGCGAAAAGAATCAATACTTACAGGCTTTTAAACACGCTGCTTTGGCAACCCTTCTCTAAGCCATAGTCAACACTGTTTTATTGGCTTTATAACTCTGTCTAAGAAGCTGTAAAGCTTTCCATTTGTCGGAGAAGCTGCTGGGCGGGGGGGAATGATGTTCAGGGGGCTGTGCGCTGAGGTGCTTAGCCTGGAGTGAGGACCTCATCTTAGTAGAAGAGAAACAGTGGACTTCTGTGATGGGAATGATCCTCTTGAGAAGAAGCCTGAATTCGACAAGGAGGGAGAGAAGGAAGATTGTGGCGCAAAGAAGCAGAGAGAAAATAAGTTTCAAGAGTCTCCCAAAAAGGTCTCAAAAATAGGAGAAACAAAGCTGATTATTTCCTTGCACATTTTTCATTACCCAAACTAGGAAACATCATCACTGCTAGATTGACTAGCACTAACAATGTTATCTCATTGGGTAATGAAATCATCATCACCATCATCTTCATAATCCCTTTTGGGGTGGAGCCAGCAGAGTGTTTTCATGGCCAGATGCCCTTCCTGTCGCCAATGCGGAGTTTTATTTTACTACCGGTTAAGTGAACATGGCTAGATGGGGGGTGGCATGTGATTGAGTGGGTGTGGCCAACCTGACGTCACTCAAGCACATGTCATTTATTACGATTTAGACATTTATTACGATTTATAGGTCGCCCTTCTCCCTGAGGGGACTCAGGGCGGCTTACAATCACGGGAGGGGGGGTGCAATAATACAAAACAAACAGTGAGTAAACAAAATAAATTATAAAACACCAACTTGCATTCAACAGTCAAGCAACACTCGGGCGGGTAATTTAAAAAACTTATCCCCAGGCCTGCTGGGAGAGCCAGATCTTAAGGGCTGTGCGGAAGGTCTGGATGGTGGTGAGGGTACGAATCTCAACGGGGAGATCATTCCACAGGGTCGGAGCTGCAACAGAAAAGGCTCTCCTCCGTGTAGTCGCCAGTCGGCATTGACTGGCGGATGGAATCCGGAGGAGGCCCAATCTGTGCGATCTTATCGGTCGAAGGGAGGTAATCGGCAGAAGGCGGTCTCTCAAGTACCCAGATCCACTACCATGGAGTGCTTTAAAGGTGGTCATCAATACCCTGAAGCGCACCCGGAGATCGACAGGTAGCCAGTGCAGCTCGCGGAGGATAGGTGTAATGTGGGCGAACCGCGGTGCGCCCACTATCACTCGCGCGGCTGCATTCTGGACTAACTGTAGTCGCCGGATGCACTTCAAGGGCAACCCCATGTAGAGCCCATTGCAGTATTTCCACTCAGTCACATGCCCCTCACTTAGCCACACCAACCGAACCGGTGGAAATTTTTGTTCTGCTTACTCTACTCTTTTCCTACTCCTACTCCTATTATTTTCAGAAACCAGAACAGCCTCATCAAAATGAAGTCCCATTCAGGTTTCATAGCTCCAAAATTCTCCTTCTGGTTCTCCCCAATTCTGAATAGAACATACAGCAGAACATAGAATAACAGAGTTAGAAAGGATCTAGAATGGAATGGAATGGAATAGAATAGAATGGAATGGAATAGAATAGAATAGATGGAATTGAATAAATGGATTGGATTGGATTGCAATGGAATGGAATAGGATAGGATAGGATAGGATAGGATAGGATAGGATAGGATAGAATAGATGGAATGGAATAAATGGATTGGATTGGATTGGATTGCAATGGAATGGAATAGGATAGGATAGGATAGGATAGGATAGGATAGAATAGAATAGAATAGAATAGAATAGAATAGAATAGAATAGAATAGAATAGAATAGAATAGAATAGAATAGAATAGAATAGAATAGAATAGAATAGAATAGATGGAATGGAATAAATGGATTGGATTGGATTGCAATGGAATGGAATGGAATAGAATAGAATAGAATAGAATGGAATGGAATGGAGTAGAAGTTGGAAGGGACCTTAGAGGTCTTCTAGCCCAACCCACTGCTCAGGCAGGAAACCCTACCTACACCCATGATGGCCACCCTTTTTCATCTTGAGTACTATCGTGCATGCTTGCATGCCCACCCACATAATTTAATACCCCCCCCCCCCAATGCTGTGCCTCCTGCGCATGTGAATGCAACCCTTCCCCGCTGCCCCACACGTGCAAAGCTTTCTTGGAGCCTAGGGAGGGTGAAAACATCCACCCCACCCCAGAGACCCCTGGAGGCCAGAAACAGCCCGTTTTCTGACTTCCGGTGGGCCCGGTATGTTAGTTTTTCACCCTCCTTAGCCTCCAGAGGCTTTCTAGGATCCTCGGGAGGGTGAAAAACAGCCCAATATGCACACCGGAAGTTCGGGAATGGACTTCTGGATTTCCCATTGGGCTGTTTTTTTTCCCCCCCTCCAGAGGCAAAAAACACCCCAACATGCTGAAAATCAAGGCTGAAAATCAGCTGGCCAGTGCACTGGAGCTGACAGGGCAATGCCTCACGCCTCCATGTGCCACCTGTGGCATGCGTGGCATAAGTTCGCCATAGCAATAGCAGTTAGACTTATATACCGCTCCATAGGGCTTTCAGCCCTCTCTAAGTGGTTTACAGAGTCAGCATATCGCCCCCAACAACAATCTGAGTCCTCATTTTACCCACCTCGGAAGGATGGAAGGCTGAGTCAACCCTGAGCCGGTGAGATTTGAACCGCCGAACTGCAGAACTGCAGTCAGCTGAAGTAGCCTGCAGTGCTGCATTTAACCACTGCGCCACCTCGGCTCTATAAGAAAGCCTAGAAAGCCTCTGGAGGCTAAGGAGAGTGCAAAACCATCACGGCCCTACATCATTTCAGACAAATGGAATAGTTGTTTTTTTAATTTTCTCTTGATCTCCTGAGTAGATACCTTGACCATTCATGGGAGTGGGTAGATGGAGAATAACAGTTAAAAGAGAAAAAAAGAGTGGAGTTGTTTGTGCTACGTTTTGATCCTTGCCTGCAAATTAACGTCCATGTTGACCCAAATAAACAACGCATTAGCAATATTTATCACAACCTGGCTGTCCAACGGAATGCGTGGGATTGGAAGTGATGTTGAAATTATCCCAGCATCCCCATGACATCTGCCTGAATGTGTGTGTATAAGTGTATGTATTAATAAATACATACATTAATAATATATATACATTAATATATATTAATATAATGTGCACCAAATTTGCTCAGAGGAAACTCAGTGGGGATCATTAAACTCAATTTGCATAATGGTTCAGTTTGCATAATTGCCTCATTTGCATAATTGATCTGGGTGGCAATTTAGTAACGGCGATATTTCTTTGGCAATTTATAAATGTGCAAAACGCTTGACCTGGTTCTTCCTTCCGTTTCCTGGCCTTCAACTCCCGTTTTAAAGATGGGGGACTGAGGTTGGCCTGAAATGCTTCTAAAATTCAAACGTCACATTTTGTTTGTTCACTTTTCGATGTGCTGTGTGCTACAATCTGGTCTTGATTCTTTTAAGTATTGATTTCTCAACCTCTCTTTAAAGTCCAGACTCTGAGAGAGTCCAGAGACGGATAGCAAAAATGATAGCAGAGGACATCATAGCAGTATTCCAATATTTGAGGGGCTGCCATAAAGAAGAGGGGAGTCAAATTGTTTTCCAAAGCACCAGAAGACAAGGCAAGAAACAAGGGGTGGAAAGAAATCAAGGGGAGAAGCAACCTAGAATGAAGGAGGAACTTCCTAACAGCTCGGACAATTAACCAGTGAAATAACTTGCCTTCAAACATTGTGGATGCTCCATCACTGGAGGTTTTCAAGAAGAGACTGGACAGCCACATGCTTGAGCAGGAGACTGTGTACCATTTCAAACAAGTGATTGTCCAATCTCTTCTCAAAAACCTCCAGTTTTGGAGCATTCACAACTTCTGGAGTCAAGTTGTTCCACTGGTTAATTGTTCTAACTGCCAGGAAATTTCTCCTTAGTTCTAAATTGCTTCTCTCCTTGAATGGTTTCCACCCATTGCTTCTTGTCCTGCCCTCGGGTGTGTTGGAGAATAGCTTGACTCCCTTTTCTTTGTGGAAGCCCCTGAGATATTGAAACATCACTATCATGCCTCCCTGAGTCCTTGTTTTCATTAAATTAGAAATACCCAAATTCTGCAATTGTTCTTTATGTCAGGGTTCCAAATAACATCCAAAAGTAAATCAGCGTCCAAGGCAAAGTATTGCTCAGTTCCAATTTAATAAGAGAGCCATGTTGGCTCATCTGGGAAAACCCTTATTTGAAAGCTTTCCGGTTTTCCCCACCCAGTTGAAAGTTCAAGATCTTTTCCCCACACTCACAAGTCCATCACATGGTCCAATCTCCCACTGCCATGCTGGCAGTTCCACCCATCCAGTTCCAGTCAGTTGCAGAAGTGCAGAATAAAGGATGACCTTGGTTTTCTAGAAAGAATGTTGTTATGGCTACATAGCATCTAACTCCATACAATCCCCCCTCCCATTTTCCCACAATAGAAAATGCATAGCAGAATAATGGAACTTGTGGCAGGCCAAAGACCCAAAAGAAAAGATGGCTGCAGGCCTGATATTTTATATGTTTTAGCCTCCAGTCCCCTAATCACCTTTGTTGATTAGAGCCAAGGTGGCGCAGTGGTTAAATGCAGCACTGCAGGCTACTGCTAGATCAGCAGTTCAGCGGTTCAAATCCCACCGGCTCAGGGTTGACTCAGCCTTCCATCCTTCCGAGGTGGGTAAAATGAGGACCCAGATTGTTGGGGGCAATATGCTGACTCTCTGTAAACCGCTTAGAGAGGGCTGAAAGCCCTATGAAGCGGTATATAAGTCTACTGCTATTGCTATTGTTGTTCTTCTCTGCACTCTTTCTAGAGTCTCAACATTTGAGTATCAGGTATCAACTTGATTTGATAACTCATAATAAAAGTGAGTCAGATTAAACCAATTTGTTACCTCAAACTGCTTTGAATCAACTCAATTGGTTGTATCAAAGGAATGATTTAATTTGGATACTGAGTGATTTGTACAATCATATTATTTTTGCCAAAGATACCGCTGGAGGAGACGCAATTTCCCGTTATGAATAAACCAAGCAAATCCTGTACTTAATAATAATAATAAAAAAAAATCTGAAGTCAGCATTTTCTCAAAGAAGCAGTATATTTTTTTTTTACTTTAAAAAGAAACTGAGAAAATTAGGTATTAAATTTCAATTTAGTGCTGCAAGGAATTGGATGTTCTTTCTAAAACAAGCCAGCTAGAACTTCTGGCACCTTGACTAGCTAATGTCATTTAACACATCAATATATCCCCAACTCTATTTAAAATCCAGCTTTCCGTTTTCACATTAGTATTTTATGAATCTTCTGCGTCCTTTTCAAGAATCTGATTGGAACATTAGAGATGGCATTTCCATCTTTCTTTCCAGAATGAAAAAATAAATAAATGCTTTCTTCCAGTCACTATGAAGGTTTGATCACCCTAAAAGACCTCAACAAAATCCCTTGAAACCAAGAATAATTCATCCATTCTTAAGAAATTATTATTAACATTCAAATATTATTATTTACGGGGAGGCTGTTGTGGCCTGCAGAGCTGGCAGAAGATTCGGACAGTGAGGAGGTTGGAGAGGGACATGGGCCAGGCCTGGAGTCTGGGGAAGGCTCTGATGAGGACTCTGTGTCGGAGGCAGAAAGAGGGCCAGGGCCATAGCAATAGAAATAGCAGTTAGACTTATATACCGCTTTCAGCCCTCTCTAAGCGGTTTACAGAGTCAGCATATTGCCCCCACAGTCTGGGTCCTCATTTCACCCACCTCGGAAGGATGGAAGGCTGAGTCAACTTTGAGCAGGTGAGGTTTGAACCGCCGAACTGCAGATAGCAGTCAGCTGAAGTGGCCTGCAGTACTGCAGTCTAACCACTGCGCCACCTCGGCTCTTCTTGTCCATCTGACAGTTATCAGCTGCCTTTAGAGTCAGACATCAGTGAGGCAGAGGAACAGCTGGAGCCTGTTCCCAGTGTGTGCATGCACACTGTTGCCAGACGAAGGGAACAGTTAAAGAACAGGGGATGACTTGGGAGTAAGGCCATAGATGGAGTCGGAGATACGTGGGATAGAAGAAAATCT
This sequence comes from Thamnophis sirtalis, assembly GCF_051295495.1. NCBI lineage: Eukaryota > Metazoa > Chordata > Lepidosauria > Squamata > Natricidae > Thamnophis > Thamnophis sirtalis. Next base: position 6,226,416 of record NW_028261385.1, read on the forward strand.
GAAGCCTGTTCCAGATGAATGAATGCACAGAGCTGTCAGGAGAAGGGAACAACTAAGGAAAAGGGGTCGACTCAGGAGTAAAGGCACAAATGGACATAGCATGGCCCCTCCCATTGGGCACAAATTGGAGTAAAAGGGGAGTGGTGTTTGCAGGAGACAATTAGTTCACTTATTATTCCCACCAAAGGTGGTTCCTATTTTTCTACTTGCATTTTTTATGTGCTTTCAAACTGCTAGGTTGGTAGAAGCTGGGACAAGTTATGGGAGCTCACACTATTATGCGGCACTAGGGATTCGAACCACTGAACTGCCGACCTTCCTGATCGACAAGCTCAGGGTCTTAGACACTGAGCCACCACATCCCTTTGTTGGGTCAGTTAGGAAGTTTTTCAAAAACTTGAACTGAATTTTAAAGACATCTAAAGAAAGGATTCTCTCATTTCTCCATCCAATGCCCTATTAAACCCTTCCGGCGCCTCTTACTCATTTCTATTCTTGTCAATAATAACTGGAGTTATTTATAAAATGTGGGCCGTGAACCTAGAAAGACATCGATGGGCCATCTTTTAAATTCAGGACAACCATCCTCACTAAGTGAATGGGAAGCGCAAACATGCCATTTGGCGTGTCGGATTGTTGACCTCAAGATATTTAACCTTCTCTAAGCTCACCTAGAAAAGATCACAGCAGAGTTGCAACATCAGCAGCTGGAGGTGTTAATGAGAACATAAAATGAGGTTATACCGGCTTACGATTTATACCAGAGAGAGATAAATCCATTAATTAAAGGTAGCAGGTAGATTCCAGCACTGGACAATTTAAAGTTTGCCTCCCCCGTTCCCCACAGCTTCAATTAAATGCCCTTAATTTTTCAACCTGGTGTACTTTCTTGTTAACATATGTAAATGTGATACACGCTTGCATAGCTGAGTGGCACAATTGGTAGAGGACAATTTCGCGCAAGTTTCGCTTCTCTTTACTTAGTTATCACTACTACCGATACCTGGCATAAATTGGGCAAGTCTTCTTTTGGGGGGGGGGAAAGCAAGATGTGGGATGTAAAAAAGATGTGGAGACTCTAGAAATAGCAATAGCAATAGCAGTGGACTTATATACCGCTTCATAGGCCTTTCAGGCCTCTCTAAGCGGTTTACAGAGAGTCAGCATATTGCCCCCAACAATCTGGGTCCTCATTTTACCCACCTCGGAAGGATGGAAGGCTGAGTCAACCCTGAGCCGGTGAGATTTGAACCGCTGACCTGCTGATCTAGCAGTAGCCTGCAGTGCTGCATTTAACCACTGCGCCACCTTGGCTCTAGAAAGAGTGCAGAGAAAAGCAACAAAGAGGATTAGGGGATTGGAGGCTAAAAGATATGAAGAACGGTTGCAGAAGTTGGATGTCTAGTTTTTGTTGTTGTTAGTTGCAAAGTCATGTCTGACCCATTGTGACCACATGGACAACATTCCTCCAGGCCTTCCTGTCCTCTACCAACCTCTGGAGTTCATTTAAGCTCACACCTACTGCTTCAGTGGCTCCATCCAGCCACCTCATTCTCTGCCATCCCTTTCTTCTTTTGCCCTCCATCATTCCAAGCATGAGGCTCTTCTCCAGTGAGTCATTCCTTCTCATTAGATGGCCAAAGTATTTGGGTTTCCTCTTCAGGATCTGGCCTTCTAAAGAGCAGTCAGGGTTGATCTCCTCTAGGACTGACCAGTTGGATCGCCTTGCAGTCCAAGGGACTCACAGGGGTCTTCTCCTGCACCGGAGTTCAAAGGCCTCCATTCTTTGGTGCTCAGCCTTCCTTATGGTCCAACCTTCACAGCCATTCATTGCAACTGGGAAAACCATCGCCTTGACTATATGCAGTTTTGTTGCCAGGGTGATGTCTCATCTTTTTAGTATGCTGTCTAGATTTGCCATAGCTTTCCTCCCCAGGAGCTGGACTTCAGGTGCTTTGAAAAATAGGTTGTCCCCTTTATCTTTGTTAGGAACTCCTCAAATATTGGAAGATGCTATCATGTCACCCCTAGTCTTTCTTTTCATTAAACTTTTGTTGTTAGTTGTGAAGATGTGTCTGACCCATCATGACCCCATGGACAACTTTCCTCCAGGTCTTTCTGTCATCTACCATCCACTGAAGTCCATTTACTGCTTCGGTGACTCCATCCAGCCACTTCATTCTCTGTTGTCCCCTTCTTCTTTTGCCCTCCATCTTTCCCAGCATAAGGCTCTTCTCCAGTATGTCCTTCCTTCTCATTAGGTGGCCAAAGTATTTGGGTTTCCTCTTCAGGATCTGACCTTCTAAAAAGCAGTCAGGGTTGATCTCCGCCAGGACTGACCAGTTGGATCACCTTGCAGTCCAAGGGACTCGCAGAAGACTTCTCCAGCACCATAGTTCAAAGGCCTCCATTACTTGGCACTCAGCCTTCCTTTATGGTCCAACTTTCACAGCCATCCATTGCAACTGGGCAAAACCATAGCCCAGGAAAGGCATGATAGCAGTGTTCCAATATCTATGGGGCTGCTGCAAAGAAGAGGGAGTCCACCATGTCTGCAAACCACATGAAGAGAGAATAAGAAGCAATGGGTGGAAACTAGTCAAGGACTGCGCATGTGCGGGTTTGGAATGGCGACCGGGCTTTTTCGCTCCACACTAACTTGGCGAAAAAGCACCGGGGAGCCTCCAAACGGACCGCAAAAACCGTTGGAAACAGCTCCTGGGAGACCCCAAGAGCTACGGAACCTATAGGACCTGCTGAAATCCGGAGGCTTGCATTTTTGTCACAGCGGCAACCCGGGTTACCCAGCTGTGCGAGGACGGCGGCGACGGCGGAGCGCGGCGGTGATAACGGCGCGCGGGCGTTCGGAGCCTCCCCTATCACCACCTTACCATCTCTGGATTTCTGGAAGCCCCTGGTGCTGCTGGTGAGCCCCCTGGCCATTTATCTGCTGGCCCTTGGCCCTATTAGTCGTCCCAGAGCAGCGGAACAGCAGCTGCTGAAGTTGGAAGGAAAGCGTGGAGGAAAGCATGGAGGGAAATGGCGGCGCCAAACAGCTGACTCACAGCATTACATCCTTACATCCTCCTTTCTGGCCAGCCTGCTGACTTGCTGGAGCTGAGTGATTGTGACTGTGACTGTGAGCCTTGGTGACTAGTGAGCTGAGAGGGGTTAATTTCCTAACTTAATTCACTTTAAAGAAGGGGGCTGTCGGAGGCTGCATTGGATCTACGGATTGAATGGTTGTTTGCTACTGTCCTAGACGCCCCCCCCCCCCTCGGATCTATCTCTGCCCACTTTACTATCTGTTACCTACTTTATTATTTACCATCTGCTGCTTTACTATTTATCATCGTTGTAGCCCCCTCCGGACTTGCTCCCTGCTCACTTAACCATTAGGAGGAGTAGGATTGTGGCTTAACTGGCAGGGAGCGATAGAGGATGGCGGCTGCAGTGACGAGGACTGAGCCCTGGAAACACCAGCATTTTTCCCTCCATCTGCAAGAGCGGTGCAAGTCAGCCTCGAACTCTGGTCTCCTACATTGGGGCCCGTACCTATCTTTGGAAAGAGACTTTTGAATATACAGCCCGCTAACCTCCACCAGAGGGGTAAGACTACATGGTTGCCGTTTACGAACTTTGGAGTTTTACATTCAACCTTGTTTGTACACAGCCACCTTATATATTATGCACTTTTGACTTGGTGGCTAAGGACATTTCCCCAGGATATAAGAAGGGAGAGGAGCAGACCACCGCTTCCTCCACTGTTTCCATATTACTATATATTATAACTGCGCAATTTTAAATAGTATGTTGAGTGTATGGGAGTTGGCTGGAATTGAATGAATGGCCCACTTTTAGTAATTGTTACCTTTGTATTTTATATGTTTTAAATTTTTACGTGGGAATCGTTAGTGTGGATAAATAAGAATGTTTGACTCGGAGGACCTGCTGGGGAAGGCGGGGGGTACCGGGGTGGTTGGGGGGACCATGGACATGGGAGTGGGTCGGAGCATAACGGTTGTGACAGGGAGAGGCAGATACGGCGGGGACCTTAGGACTGGCCATTACCGGGGAAGGAGGGTTCGCTACATCACAGAGATCCCTCCTTCCAGCCCTAGGAGTCCCACTCCAAGACCAGATGGCGCGAGCAGTCAGGACCCTGGTCTCAGGCTGTTGTCGCTAAATGCCAGGTCTGTTGTTCACAAAGCTCCCCTCGTCCGGGACTTAATTGTTGACGAGAGGGCAGACCTGGCATGTATTACTGAAACCTGGCTGGGCACAGAAGGAGGAGTCCCCCTTGTAGAGATGTGCCCAGAGGGATTTCAGGTGCTTCATCAGCCGAGAGCCCAGGGAAGGGGTGGCGGTGTGGCTATTGTAATCCGGGAGTCTCTGTTACCTCGTAGGGTCCCTGCTCCGGAGCTTGTCGGGTGTGAGTCTCTGCTGATAAAGTTGGACCTCAAGGGTCAAGTGGGTTTGCTGCTAACGTACCTGCCTCCCAACTGCGTTGCAGCATCCCTCCCCTCGCTCCTCGAGTCAGTAGCCGAGCTGGCAGTTGAGTTCCCCAGGCTTATAGTTCTGGGGGATTTCAACTTGCCATCGCTCGGTGAACGCTCTGATGGGGCGCAGGAGTTCATGGCTTCCATGACAGCCATGGGCTTGACTCAAGTAATTCGGGGCCCAACCCACGCAGCGGGTCACATACTCGACCTCGTATTTCTCTCGGAGCAGTGGATGTGTGATCTTGGTCTGAGGGGTAACGAGATCATACCCCTGTCGTGGTCAGACCATTGCCTACTGAGGCTTGACTTCCGGAGGCCAAACCCCCACCGTAGGGAGGAGGAACCGACCAGGTGGTTCCGCCCCAGGCGACTTATGGACCCGTTGAGGTTCCAGACGGAGCTTGGGGTTATTCCTGATACTCTCGCCCACAGTTCGGCGGAGACTCTGGCTGCCGCCTGGTACTCGGCGGCGTCGGAGTCTCTCGACCGGATTGCGCCACTACGGCCCCTCCGGGTCAGTGGATCCCGGAGAGCTCCCTGGTTTACCGAGGAGCTCCGGGAGAAGAAACGCCGGAGGAGATGCCTAGAGCACCAGTGGAGGTCCGATAGGTCCGAGGCGAACCGAGCACTCTTAACTACCTGCACCAAGGACTATGTCCGAGCACTAAGAACTGCAAAAAGATCATATATTTCTGCCTTGGTTGCGTCCGCCGAGTCACGCCCAGCCGCCCTGTTTAGGATAACCCGCTCCCTCCTCAATAGGAGGGATGCGGGAGTCCCCTTGCAGGGTAGGGCTGAGGATTATGCTCAATTCTTGGCGGACAAAGTAGCTCGGTTTCGATCGGACTTGGACTCCGCCGCAGTAGATCCAGCTGAGACACAGGAGGACCACTTGCTACACCAGCTCTGGGTTGAGTTCCAGGATGTTGCCTCTGGGGATGTGGACAAGGCCATTCGAGCTGTAAGTGCCTCCACTTGTATTCTGGACCTGTGTCCCTCCTGGCTGGTTGCCAACAGCAGGGAGGTGACGCATGGCTGGATCCAGGCGGTTGTCACCGCCTCCCTTCGGGAGGGGCACTTCCCCGCCGTACTTAAAACGGCGGTGGTGAGACCCCTCCTGAAGAAACCATCGTTAGATCCAGCCATTTTAAACAACTTTCGTCCTGTCTCCAACCTTCCCTTTATCGGGAAGGTTGTTGAGAAGGTGGTGGCCTTTCAGCTTCAACGGGCCTTGGAGGAAGCTAGCTATCTTGACCCCTTCCAGTCCGGCTTCAGACCTGGTTACAGCACAGAAACCGCTTTGGTCGCATTGACCAATGATCTCTGGAGGGCCAGAGATGGAGGCTATGCGTCCATCCTGGTTCTCCTTGACCTCTCAGCGGCTTTCGATACCATCGACCATGGTATCCTTCTGCGACGACTGCGGGAGGTGGGAGTGGGAGGCACTGTTTTGCGGTGGTTCTCCTCCTACCTCTCGGACAGGTCGCAGTCGGTGTTGGTCGGGGGGCAGAGATCGTCCCTGAGGCCCCTAACATGTGGGGTGCCTCAGGGTTCGGTCCTATCCCCCCTTCTATTTAACATATACATGAAACCGCTGGGCGAGATCATTCGGAGGCATGGGATAAAATACCACCAATATGCGGACGATACGCAACTGTATCTGTCCGCCCCGTGCCAACTCAATGAAGCGGTGGACGTGATGAACCGGGGTCTGGAGGCCGTTAAGAACTGGATGAGTGCTAACAGACTGGTACTCAACCCGGACAAGACCGAGTGGCTGTTGTGCTTCCCCCCCAATAATTTGGCTAATACACCAACGCTTAGGCTGGGGGGTCAAATTTTATACCCCTCAGATAGGGTCCGCAACTTAGGAGTCCTCCTGGACCCACAGCTGACTTTTGATCATCAGCTGTCAGCTGTGACCAGGGGGGCATTTGCCCAGGTTCGCCTGGTCCGCCAGTTGCGGCCCTACCTAGACCGGGGGGCTCTCACAACAGTCACTCGAGCCCTTGTGATCTCTAGACTGGAATACTGCAATGGGCTCTACATGGGGTTGCCTTTGAAGTGCATCCGGCGACTACAGCTAGTCCAGAATGCAGCCGCGCGAGTGATAGTGGGCGCACCGCGGTTCGCCCACGTTACACCTGTCCTCCGCGAGCTGCACTGGCTACCTGTTGGTCTCCGGGTGCGCTTCCGGATACTGATGACCATCTTTAAAGCACTCCATGGTAGTGGATCTGGGTACTTGAGAGACCGCCTTCTCCCGATTACCTCCCTAAATCGACCAATTAGATCGCACAGACTGGGCCTCCTCCGAATTCCATCTGCCAGTCAATGCCGACTGGCGACCACACGGAGGAGAGCCTTTTCTGTTGCTGCTCCGACCCTGTGGAACGAGCTCCCCATGGAGATCCGTACCCTCACCACTATCCAGACCTTCCGCGCAGCCCTCAAGATCTGGCTCTCCCAGCAGGCCTGGGGATAGGCTTCCAATTACCCGCCCGAGTGTTTGATTGCTGAATGAAAGTTGTGTTTTACTATTTCTTTCTTTGTTCACATATTGTTTTTGTTTTTGACCTTGCACCCCCTTTCCCTGTGGTTGTAAGCCGCCCTGAGTCCCCTCGGGGAAAAGGGCGGCATATAAATCCCAATAAACCTTCAAACCTTCAAGGAGGGAAGCAACTTTCCTGACAGTGAGAACAATTAATCAGTGGAACAATTTAGCTCCGGAAGTTTTGAATGCTCCAACACTGGAAGTTTTAAAGAACAGATTGGATAATCATTTGTCTGAAGTGGTACAATGAACGATGAACACAAATTGGGCCAACTCCAGGAGAGAGTGGGGGGCCCAGGGTGCTATGATCCATCGGGTTCCAAAGAGTTGAACACAACTTATTGACTGAACCACAATATGTCATGCAAAATAACCCTGTTATTTTGCATGTTAGGTAAGCTCCCTGTTGGGAGAGCGAGTACGTTTAGCGAAGCGTTGTGAGAGTTGTGTTGAAGAACACAGAAACCAGCATACAGAGACACTGCAGTTTAAATAGGCTTTTACTTTTGTGGAAATAGAGGTATCAGAGTCCATCAAACAGTCCAAGTCATACACGGATAAGACAGTCAGTCATCAATGTCTTTCAGTTAAGGGATAATCCAAATAACATAGTCCAGTAATCTATAATCAGGTCGGTACTCAAAGTATGCCAACAGCTGCAAAACTTACAATAGCTCACGGCACTCAGATCAGCCCAGCATCTAACAAACAGAGAGTTAACAGTCATTCTGGCTCCCATAATCGGTCATTATGGCCGATTGAGGAAAACAGCAGCCAATCACATTTTTCAGTATAATTTAAAGAAACAGGTATAGCATTGATACCTAATTTATATATTGGCAACCCAACCGTTAGATTATATTCCTAACAAACCCCTCTCCCATCTCACTGAGAAATCTCTTAAAGCAATTCAACAGTCGCTTGAGAATGATATCAGTGGTGGGATTCAATCTTTTTACTACGGTTATGTGGGCATGGCTTAGTGGTCATAGCATGGCTTCGTGGGCGTGGCAGGGGAAGGATACTGCAAAATCTCTATTCCCACCTCACTCCAGGGAAAGGATACTGTAAAATCCACATTCCCACCTCACTCCAGGGAAAGGATACTGCAAAATCCCCATTCCCTCCCCACTCCAGACGAAGGATACTGTAAAATCTCCATTCCCTTCCTACTCCAGGGGAAGGATACTGTAAAATCCCCATTCCCACCTCACTCTAGGGGAAGGATACTGCAAAATCCCCATTCCCTCTGCACTCCAGGGGAAGGATACTGTAAAATCCCCATTCCCACCTCACTCCAGGGAAGGATACTGTAAAATCCCCATTCCGACCTCACTCCAGGGGAAGGATACTGTAAAATCCCCATTCTGAACTTCACTCTAGGGGAAGGATACTGTAAAATCCCCATTCCGACCTCACTCCAGGGAAAGGATACTGAAAAATCCCTATTTCTTCCCGATCAGCTAAGACTCAGAAGGTAAAGAATAGATGGTGGTGGGGCCAGTCAGAGGTGATATTTAGTGGTTCTCTAGAACTGGTAAGAACCTGCTGAATGCCACCTCTGATCGACCTGTTAGAAACACATCGGCAGGTTTGCCAGAGAAGAAAACTTTCAGAGCAATGAAAGACAGATTTCCCTGCCTTACTAATGGAACTGTTGGAGTCATAATACTAAATCCTGGGAACAATCAAGGAGTAGATAGGTCTGATAAAGAATGGGACCGGTGGAAAAAAGGACTTTTTTGGAGCCACAAATAGAACACCGAACCCAATGGGATCATTTACTTCTCCTGGCTATTAATTCTGGAACAAAAGCTCTGAAATAATGAAGAGGTACACTTACCGACCTGTCTTTCCTTCAAGGCTGAGTTAAAATGTTTTCCAGGCCACACTTGAGACAGCAGAAAAACTCCACCAGTAGTAAATCTGGACTTCTGCCCGCTGATTGCTCTCCTGCCTTGATTGCTCCTATTGAAGATCCTGCAATCCCTTGATGATCCTCTAATGTTAGCAGGCTTAATGCCTTCAAGCTGCACTTGAATGCGGTTGGAATAAGTGGAAACAAGATGTTAATGCTGAAGCCAAGGAATCTTGCCCTTGTCATCTTTTGAATGGACAACTGCAATGGACTGTCTGTGGGAGGGGAGGGGGCTACTCTTGAGGACAATGCAGAAGCTTCCAGTGGTCCAAACTTGGTTGGGTGATGGTAGAAGATTTAGCAGTGCTGCAACAGCATCGTTGTCTTGGTCATTACATTGGATACCAGTTCATTTCCAGATCCAATACAGCAGTGGTGGGATTCAAATAATTTTCCAACCAGTTATCTGCCCTAATGACCAGTTGGCTAGGCAAGGCTCAGTGGTCATGTGATCATGTGGGCATGGCCAAGTCAATGTCACTCAGGTCGATGGGCACTTCTCCTTAGTTGTTACAATGTAATCAGGGTTAATTGGAGAGGCAGTTTCTGTAAGCAGGGCAATAAAGATGAGGCTAGAAACAACACCAGAATGTTTCCTTCCTGCCTTCCTTACAGGATTAGCCCTGTAAAGTGGGAAAAAACAAAAGATTTCTTCCAACAACCGGTTCGCCGAACTGCTTAGAAAGTTAACAACCAGTTCTCCCGAATAGGTGCGAACCGGCTGAATCCCACCACTGCAATACAGAGTCCATACATAATTATTCCTACATCAGGTACATTTTAAATACATTTTAAGCCAATAAAGCACCTCCCTTTAGAGGGTATTACCACATTATTAAATTAAATATTAAATCAAAAGTATTGCATTAAATTATTATATGACATTAAATCAATAGATGACATTAAATAATTCCTCCTCCTCCTCCTCCTCCTCCTCCTCCTCCTCCTCCTCCTCCTCCTCTTAGAATAGAATAATAGAGTTGGAAGGGACCTTGAAAGTCTTCTAGTACAACTCCGTAGGCAGGAACCCTACACCACTTCAGACAAATGATATCCAACATTAAAAACATCCAGTGTTGGAGCATTCACAACTTCTGAAGGCAAGTTGTTCCATTGATTAATTTTTCTAACTGAATCCTCCTCCTCCTCCTCTTCCTCCTCCTCCTCCTCCTCCTCCTCCTCCTCCTCCGATATGTTACCGAGTTTGGCCATGAAATGTCTGCAAGGAAACCACCAAGCTCCAAGAACACCAAGGACCCCACAGTCTTTTTCATCCCTTCCTCCTCCTCCTCCCCCCTCTCCACAATCCATTCTAGTATTGATGCTGTTACCTAACTGAAAAATGAAATATCATCACCATTATCATCATTATCATCCTGTGGCATGGGAAGGCAACATTTGATCATAAAATTGGCCAATTTAAAATGACTTTTAAAATCTCTTTTTAAATTAAGGTCCTAAAGTCTCACTGAAATCCCAAACTCTGATTTGGAGGCTTCATCTTTTGGACCCAAGCTGATCCCTGGAGACTACCTTCGGAGCTGTGATGATTTCTGCAAGCAGCTGTCACCCCTTCCAAACCACAGTTGAATCGCTACAGAATTGAAACTGGGGCACAGGATGGACAGGTGTCACCTTCCCAGACACCCTGACAATCCAAATCACATGTGAACGTATGTTTTACATCCATGAAAGGCAGATGTGACTCAACATTGATTGGCCAAGTTTTGCATGATGTCGAGGTTGAATAGGCACTGGCTGCCTATTGGTCTCTGGATACGCTTCAAGGTGCTAGTCGTCACTTATAAAGCCCTTCATGGTATTGGACCTGTGTACTTGAGAGACCGCCTGCTGCCAATTACCTCCACTAGACCAATTAGATCCCACGGATTAGGCCTCCTCCGAATTCCATCCACCGGCCAGTGTCGACTGGCGACTACCCGGAGGAGAGCCTTGTCTGTGGCTGCTCCGACCCTCTGGAACGAACTCCCCGTGGAGATTCGAACCCTCACCACCCTCCAGGCCTTCCGCAAAGCCCTTAAAACCTGGCTGTTCCGACAGGCCTGGGGCTGAAGAACTATTGCCCCCGTCTCGAATTGGTATGACTGTTGTGCATTTTAAATTATGTATTGTTTTTGTGTTGTTTTAATTTTCTGTTTGTATCCCCCTTCCCTGGTTGAGTTGTGAGCCGCCCTGAGTCCCCTTCGGGGGAAAAGGGCGGCATATAAATAAAATAAACATTCAACATTGAAAACTCCAGGGTTTCTGAAGACCCATCACATAGTGCCACAAGATATAATTTTCAGAGCCGTTGATGAGAAGTTATGAGAATTAAATGGTTCCTTGAGTTGACTTTGACTCCAGGTTTAAAGGTGGGGATAGCACATCTGGAAGTCTTTGTAATAACATAGAAATGAATGCCTATGGTCTAATTCTGTGATTTCTTTTTCTTTTTGCAGTTCATCGGTTAGCTTTAACTAACCTAATGGCATGTATCGAAAAATGAGAGTTTCTCTGGCAACATTTTAAGAGAGGGGAAGGGAGGGAAGGAAGCTAGGAAGGAAAATGAAAAGTAAGGAAGGGAAGGTAGAAGGGAAGGAAGGATGGATCGAATGAGGGGGGGAGGAAGGGAAATGAAAGAGAAGGGAAGAAAGAATTGAAGTAGAAAGCAAGGGGGCAGGGAGGAAGGGAGGGTGAAAGAAAAAGAAATACAGAAAGGAAGGCAAATGAAAGGGAAGGAAGAAAAGTTTGGAAATGTTTGTTGGAAATGTTTATAGCAATAGCAATAGCAGTTAGACTTATATACCGCTTCATAGGGCTTTCAGCCCTCTCTAAGCGGTTTACAGAGGCAGCATATCGCCCCCACAATCTGGGTCCTCATTTCACCCACCTCGGAAGGATGGAAGGCTGAGTCAACCTTGAGCCGGTGAGATTAGAACCGCTGAACTGCAGATAACAGTCAGCTGAAGTGGCCTGCAGTACTGCACCCTAACCACTGCACCACCTCGGCTCTTCGTTTATTCCATTTGTATGCTGCCCTATTCCTGAGGGACTCAGGGCAGCTAACAAACAAAGGTGGGGGGGGATACAAACAACAAAACAAAAAGACAAACAAGTTAAAAACAACGCAACAGTCGCTACAATTCGAGTGGGGCTGGGAACTCATCAGCCCCAGGTCTGCCGGAACAGCCAGGTCTTAATGGCTTTGCGGAAAGCCTGAAGGGTGGTGAGGGTCTGGATCTCCACGGGGAGATCATTCCAGAGGGCCGGAGCAGCCACAGAGAAGGCCCTCCCCCGAGGGGTCGACAGTCGACATTGGCTAGCAGATGGTATTCGGAGGAGGCCTAATCTATGGGATCTAATTGGTCGTAGGGAGGTAATTGGCAGGAAAAGAAAGCATGAAAGACCAGAAGAAGGGATGGATGGATGCATGGAGAGAGGAAATGAAGGAAGGAAGGAAGGACAATGATAGGGAAGAGAAGAAAGAAGGGAAGTAGAAACCAAGGGGGCAGGAAGGGAGAAAAAGAAACGAACAAAGAAAGAAAAAAAATGAAAGGAAAGGAGGAAAAGAAAGAATGAAAGACCAGAAGGATGGATGCATGCAGAGAGGGAGGGAAGGAAGGAAGGAAGGAAGGAAGGAAGGAAGGAAGGAAGGAAGGAAGGAAGGAAGGAAGGATAATGATAGGGAAGAGAAGAAAGAAGGGAAGTAGAAACCAAGGGGGCAGGAAGGGAGAAAAAGAAACAATCAAAGAAAGAAAGAAAATGAAAGGAAAGGAGGAAAAGAAAGAATGAAAGACCAGAAGGATGGATGCATGCAGAGAGGGAGGGAGGGAAGGAAGGAAGGAAGGAAGGAAGGAAGGAAGGAAGGAAGGAAGGAAGGAAGGAAGGAAGGACAATGATAGGGAAGAGAAGAAAGAAGGGAAGTAGAAACCAAGGGGGCAGGAAGGGAGAAAAAGAAACAAACAAAGAAAGAAAAAAATGAAAGGGAAGGAGGAAAAGAAAGAATGAAAGACCAGAAGAAGGAATGGGTGGATGCATGGGGAGAGGAAAGGAAGGAAGAAAAATGAAAAGAAAGGAAGGAGAGAAGGGTAGAGGTAGCAATGAAAGAAAGAAAAAGAAAGAAAGAAGGAAGGAAAGACACCCTAGAACAGCACACCGACAAAGAATGTTCAATATGCCACATGGTGACATCCCACTGGACACGCAACCCTCTTATCTCTTCCCTTACAGATTCATGAGCATCTTCCTGAATTGGCCACAGGGACAGTCCAGAAGAGCCATAAACAAATGCCCGGCCCACGTGGCCAGCCCACCACATCTCATTTCCCTGACTATAATGGAGAAGGAAGGCGAAAGGTGTATTAGCAATCGTTTTGCATTGCGTATTGCAAAGCAGCTCCTTCAGCGCTGTGATATACTGTCATCTTCGCCACAATTTGCGGAGAGATTGCTCCGTATCATGTTGCATTATAATAGTCTTTTTTTTTTTTTCAGAGGCATTAATTCCTAGCCGGACTGAAGTAGAAATGACAAAAGCTTCTGTCATTATGCACTCAAGGAACATCTCGTCTACAAGGCGAGAACATTTGCACCACTCTCGAAAATTATTATGTGGTGCTTATATTTCCAGGAATGAATATTAAACAAGACATCTCCAATAGCTTCCCATCTCAGCCTATATTTTCACGAAACCATCCGAGTCACCCAGGTAATTGAAATTTCAAAGCTCTGAAGCTTTTCTCTCTTCATCCATGTCTCTCCTCATCCAGTGGTGGGTATCAAAACATGTTACTACAGGTTGTGTGGCCGTGGCTTGGTGGGAGTGGCATGGCTCAGTGGGCATGGCTTGGTGGGTGTGGCAAGGGAAGGATACTGCAAAACCTTAATTCCCTCCTCACTCCAGGGGAAGGCTACTTTGAAATCCCCATTCCCTCCCCACTCCAGGGGAAGGATACTGCAAAATCCCCATTCCCTCCGCACTCCAGGGGAAGGATACTGCAAAATCCCCACTCCCTCCCCACTCCAGGGGAAGGATACTGCAAAATCCCCATTCCCTCCGCACTCCAGGGGAAGGATACTTCAAAATCCCCATTCCCTCCGCACTCCAGGGGAAGGATACTGCAAAATCCCCATTCCCTCCCCACTCCAAGGGAAGGATACTGTAAAATCCCCATTCCCTCCGCACTCCAGGGGAAGGATACTGCGAAATCCCCATTCCCTCCCCACTTCATGGGAAGGATACTGCAAAATCCCCATTCCCTCCGCACTCCAGGGGAAATATACTGCAAAATCCCCATTCCCTCTGCACTCCAGGGGAAGGATACTGCAAAATCCCCATTCCCTCCCCACTCCAGGAGAAGCATACTGCAAAATCCCCATTCCCTCCCCACTCCAGGGGAAGGATACTGTAAAATCCCCATTTCCTCCCAATCAACTGGGACTCAGGAGGCAGAGAATACATGGGGGCAGGGCCAGTCAGAGTTGGTATTTACCGGTTCTCCGAACTACTCAAAATTTCCCCTACCGGTTCTCCAGAACTGGTCAGAACCTGCTGAATACCACCTCTGTCCTCATCCCTCTGGACCAAGCTGGACCTCACATTGGTTAAAAGCAGAAAAGCTCCAGGCCTAAAATAACTATCAGAAATCCTCTGTGTGGGTGGGTGTGATTGTTGGGGTGGTGATGTATATTAAAGGCAGAGCAGTGATATTATCACAAATGTCAGGAAGTGTCACAGGGCATGGTTAAAAAAAAAGCAGCATTGCAATCAAAATCTGACCCGTTTGTTATGTGCGTCCTTCAATATCGATCAGAATAGAGCTGGGAGGGATTCAACTCCCTGCTCTAGCAGTAGCCTCTATACAATTGGAAACGTTGGCTGTCCACTCTCTTCTTATAAACCTCCAATGCCTTTGAGGCAGTGGTGGGATTCAAATTATTTCACAACCGGTTCTCTGCCCTAAGGACCAGCTGAGTAGGCGTGGCCCAGTGGTCATGTGACTGGGTGGCTGTGGCCAACTCAACATCACTCACGTCGGGCGCTTGGCCTTAGCTGTGACAATGTAATAAGGGTTAACCGGAGAGGCCGTTTCTGTAAGCAGGGCAATAAAGATCAGGCTAGAAACAACACCAGAATGTTTCCTTCCTGCCTTCCTTACAGGATTAGCCCTGTAAAGTGGGAAAAAACAAAAGGAGATTTCTTCCAACAACCAGTTCTCTGAACTACTTAGAAAGTTAACAAGCGGTTCTCCCGAATAAGTGCGAACCGGCTGAATCCCACCACTGCTTTGAAGTCTTCTAATCCATCCCTCTACTTGAGCAGGAGACCTTATACCCACGATGGCGAAACTATGGGACGCATGCCACGTGTGGCACACGGAGCCGTCACGCCAGCTCTCAGCTCTGGCACGCATGTGTGCGATGAACAGCTGATTTTTGGCCTTCCGGAGTGCCAGTAAAGGCCATTTTCGCCCTCCCCTGACTTCAGGATAGCCTCTGGAGCCTTGGGAGAGTGAAAACTCCCCCCACACAAAGGAGGGCATCATGCACAGGGAGTCGTGTGTGCATGTGGGGGGGTCGCATGCATGCGCAGGTGGGTGGGGCTCATTTCATTGTGGGCACACACAATTTTGGCACACTGTTACAAAAAGGTTAGACATCACTGCTTTATACCATATTAGACAGGTGGCTGTCCAGTCTCTTCTTGAAAACGTCCAAGGTTGAAGTTCCAACCAATTTTGAAGCCAAACTGTTCTACTGGTTAATTGTTCTCATTGTTGGGAAATTTATCCTAAGTTTTAATATCTCTTTGATTAGTTTCCATCCGTTCTTTCTTGTCTTGCTTTCCTTTAATTTGCCTTTAATTGTGTCTTTTTTTCATTAGACTAGACATGCCCAACCGTTCTTCATATGTTTTAGTCTCCAGGAGAGAAGCAACCTAGAACTAAGGAGAAATTTCCTAAGCGTGAGTACAATTCACCAATAGAATGGTTAAGTCCAACGGACAGGATGGAAGAGAGACACAGCCTCTTCGCCTTTGTTCCTACTGTCTTCCAGAACCATTCTAATGTAAAATGTGAAAAATCCATAGAAAGGAAAACAGTTCTTGTTGCAATTATGATGGGCTTCCGCGGCTTTGGGTCCCTCGTATAGTTTTTTATATTTTTTTTGCAAGGACGTGCTCCCGTATATTTATTCATTTATTTTAATTACTTTCAGATTGTAAGAGGCCTCCCTTTCTATTCGCATAAATGTCAGGGTTCCCTTCGCACTGTGGCTCATTGTAATTACTGCGCATTTGACTGACAAGGAGAAGGCAGAGGGAGATATGGGAGAGGAATCAACAAGGAACAGATTCTATAGGCAGCCCAATTTCACCCTAACTTGTCTTTAGTATTACGGCGTGAGCATCTAATAATGGGCACGTGTTCTCATTAAAGCGTTGACAATAAAGTCTGAATCTGTGGAGGAAGAACAGAGCAGGAAATGGAGAGAAGTGGGGCGGGGGAGGAAAGAGTGGAACAAAATACCTTCCTTTGTTCGGGAAGTGAAATTCAATATTCATTTGTGGATTGGCACAATGAATTTAATAACTGCCAGTTTGATTAAACAGATCTGGTAAAAAAAGGGGGGGGTATGTGTAATCTAGCTTGACTTCTGGCGGAAAAAGTACTGTCGCAAAACGAATCCAATAAAAGAATAGGAAACAGCAATACAATGAACAAATCTTACTTTGAGATTCAGAGGTTTATTTCATGAGCAACTTGGAACATGAATAGCCGTCCTAGCAAGACTTACCGTATTTTTTGGAGTATTAGACTTACCGTATTTTTTGGAGTATAAGACGCACCAGAGTATAAGATACACCAAGATTTGGAAGAGGTAATTTTTTTTAAAAAAGAAGATTTTGCACTCTGCAGATCTCCCAAACCCTCTTTATGCCTCATTGTTGTGAAAAACGGCCTGTTTTTCACTTGTTTTTGTCTTCCCCAGCCCCTAGGAGCATTTGCAGGCCTCCCAAACCTCTGCACATCCAATTTTGTGAAGGGGGAGTGGGGTTCTAGGAGGCAAAAAAATGCTGTATTCAGTGTATAAGACGAACCCAGATTTTCACACTCTTTTTTTTTGGGGGGGGAGGTGTGTCTTATACTCCAAAATATATGGTATAGCGCTTCACAGTGCTTTACACCCTTCTCTAAGCAGTTTACAGAGTCAGTCTCTTGCCCCCAACAATATGGGTCCTCATTTTACCAACCTGGGAAGGATGGAAGGCTGAGTCAACCTACAAGGAGGAGGAGGAGGAGGAGGAGGAGGAGGAGGAGGAGGAGGAAGAAGAAGAAGAAGAAGAAGAAGAAGAAGAAGAAGAAGAAGAAGAAGAAGAAGAAGAAGAAGAAGAATAGCACTTAGACTTCTATACCACTTCATAAAGCTTTATAGCCTCTCTAAGCAGTTTACAGAGTCAGCCTCCTGCCCCCAACAATCTGGGTCCTCATTTTACCAACCTGGGAAGGATGGAAGGCTGAGTCAACCTACAAGGAGGAGGAGGAGGAGGAGGAGGAGGAAGAGGAGGAGGAAGAATAGCAATAGCACTTAGACTTATACACCACTTCATAAAGCTTTATAGCCTCTCTAAGTGGATTACAGAGTCAGCCTCCTGCCCCCAACAATCTGGCTGGTCATCTTACCCACTTCAGAAGGATGGAAGGCTGAGTCAACCTTGAGGCTGGTTAGATTTAATCTGCCAAATTGCAGGCAGCCGGCAGTCAGCAGAAGTAGCCTGCAGTACTTCACTCTAACCACTGTGCCACCGTGACTCTTAATAACATTATTTACATCAACAACCCATTGCAATGAGGTCCAGAGATGATAGCTAGGTTCAGCAAAGAATAGCTACGGCCAGTGGCCATGAACTGAGACCCATCTCCTTCTTTTATACTTTTATACTTTTCTTCAAACAGCCCCTCCAAATTCCATTTTAGTGAAGTTACTTCCTTGTACTCTCATACTGACAATCAATTAGCACATACTTCCATGTACAAGTGAAGTCTCCTGCAATCTACTACTTTGAGTTCCTTATTTCCCATCATTTCTTAATGCTTTTATTCCAAAATAGCTTTTTGAAACTATCTACTTAGCAAATACATGTTATAAAATTGCACTAGCGCAGCAGATTAGAAATATTGCTGTATTCTTAGGCAACCATTCTAAGTTCATACTCTACTATAGCAATTCTTCTGAGGCCTACTATGATTTTGAGGCCTATGCAGCCTTGGTTGAATCACAACCCAGTTGTCCTTTTCTCACAGTACAAAGAAGAGCCACAAAGATGATTAGGGGGCCGAAGGCCAAAACATACAAAGAACGGTTACGAAATTGAATTGGGTACGTCCAGTTTAATGAAAAGAGGGACTAAGAGAGACATGATAGCAATGTTTCAATATTTGAGGGGCTGCCACAAGGAAGAGGGGGTGGTCAATCCACTGGTGAAATTCATTTTTTTTTACAACCGGTTCTGTAGGCGTGGCTTGGTGGGCATGGTGTGGCTTGGTGGGCGTGGCTTGGTGGGTGTGGCAGGGGAAGGATACTGCAAAATCTCAGTTCCCACCCCACTCTGGGGCCAGTTAGAGGTGGCATTTGCCTGTTCTCCGAACTACTCAAAATTTCCGCTATCGGTCTCTGAACTATTCAAAATTTCCGCTACCGGCCTCTGAACTATTCAAAATTTCCGCTACCGGTTCTCCGAACTACTCAAAATCTCTGCTACCAGTTCTCTGAACTATTCAAAATTTCTGCTACCGGTTCTCAGAACTACTCAAAATCTCCGCTACCAGTTCTCCAAACTACTCAAAATCTCCGCTACCGGTTCTCCATACTACTCAAAATTTCCGCTTCCGGTTCTCCGAACTACTCAAAATTTCCGCTACCGGTTCTCCGAACTACTCAAAATTTCCGCTACCAGTCTCTGAAATATTCAAAATTTTCGCTACCAGTGCTCCAAACTACTCAAAATCTCCGCTACTGATTCTCCGTACTACTCAAAATTTCCGTTACCGGTTCATCAGAACCTGTTGGATTTCACCCCTGGATCAATCTATTCTCTAAAGCATCTGAAGGCAGGACAAAAAGCAACGGATGGAAACTAATCAAAGAGAGAAGCAACCTAGAACTAAGGAGAAACTTCCCTGACAGTGAGAACAATTAACCAGTGTAGCGGCTTCCCTTCAGAAGTTGTGGGTGCTCCATCACTGGAGGCTTCCAAAAAGAGATTGGACAGTCATTTATCTGAAACGGTAGAAGTTCTGTTGCTTGAGCAGGAGGTTGGACTAGAAGATCTCCAAGGTCCCTTCCAACTCTATTATTTTATGTTTTATGGTTTCGTGGATTCATCCATGTAGCATTCTTTGCAGGATCTGGTCTCCTTTCAGGATGTCTAAATCTTTTGAGATCTTTTAAGCAGCCCAAGGGTTTTGCCAGATCTGAAACCTGCATAGATTTTAAAATTCTATTTTATTTTGGAATGGGTCCCAAACGCACCATCTGCTGGGCTGCTCAAAATCGCTACAAAACTCCTAATAAAAAATGTCACCCATAAGGAAGCAAGCGCAGTGTGGCCATGGAATGCTTAAGTTTTGCATTTTAATTGGCTTTACTGTATAATCCCACCATTTCTCTCTCCTCCTTATTTTGTCATCGACAGCTTCTTGAGATAGTGAGGACAACTGCTTCCATCCCCCCTTGATGGCTTGTCTTTCAGAGAAAGCCCAGAGGTACTTAGGAATGACAATATAAATAAATTTCTGTGTAGTTGAATCAGTTATTTGGGGAATTTGGGTTGCTTCCAAACAAGGATTTGTGTTTGTGTGTTGTATGGGTGGGTGGGCGGACAGTTGTTGTTGGATTGTGGGTAAGATAGATAGATAGATAGATAGATAGATAGATAGATAGATAGATAGATAGATAGATAGATAGATAGAGACAGACAGACAGACAGACAGACAGACAGACAGACAGACATAGATATAGATATAGATATAGATATAGATATAGATATAGATATAGATATAGATATAGATGATATGGATATGGATATGGGTATAGATAGATAGATAGATAGATAGATAGATAGATAGATAGATAGATAGATAGAGATAGAGATAGAGATAGAGATAGAGATAGAGATAGAGATAGAGATAGAGATAGAGATAGAGATAGAGATAGAGATAGAGATAGAGATAGAGATAGAGATAGAGATGGATGGATGGATGGATGGATGGATGGATGGATGGATGGATGGATGGAGATGGAGATGGAGATGGAGATGGAGATGGAGATGGAGATGGAGATGGAGATGGAGATGGAGATAGATAGATAGATAGATAGATAGATAGATAGATAGATAGATAGATAGAGATAGATAGATAGATATAGATATAGATATAGATATAGATAGAGATAGAGATAGAGATAGAGATAGAGATAGAGATAGAGATAGAGATAGAGATAGAGATAGAGATAGAGATAGAGATAGAGATAGAGATAGAGATAGAGATAGAGATAGAGATAGAGATAGAGATAGAGATAGAGATAGATAGATAGATAGATAGATAGATAGATAGATAGATAGATAGAACATAATTCCTTCAGAAAAAAGGTGTCAGGCCGGCAGCCATTTTTTCTTTTGGATCTTTGGCCTGCCACACTTCCTATTATTCTACTATGCCTTTTCTATTGTGGGAAAATGGGAGGGGGGATTGTACGGAGTTAGATGCTATGTAGCCATAACAAAATTCTTTCTAGAAAGCCAAGGTCATTATCCTTTGTCTCTGCACCTCTGCACCTGACCGGAACTGGTTGGGAGGAATCTGTCTTCATGGCAGTGGGAGACTGGACCATGTCATGGACTTGTGGGTGGAGTGTGGGCAAGATCTTGAACTTTCAACTGGGTGGGAAAAACCAGGAAGCTTTCAGATTCGGGTTTTCCCAGATGTGCCAACGTGGCTCTCTTGATAAATTGGAACTTTGAGCAATGTTTTGCCTTGGAGTTTGATTTACTTTGAATGCTATTTGAAATGTTGACATTGGGTGTAGAACATCTGTGGGGATCCTTGTCATGTAAGAAGTTAGTCACACCCTCTGTAGGAAGTTAGCACCCACCCCTCTCCTAGGAAAATGAAATATTTTAGGAAATAATACAAGGACAGAATATTTCCCCTAAAAGGGAGGCAGAAATGCATCCCCCACCTTTGTCAATGGGCCATTAAGGCCTCAGCCAGTCTATTCTACATAACAAAGATCTGCCTCCTTCAGGCAGAGTCATAATAGGAACCCCAAAGCCCTTTCATTACATCATCACCCAGCAAGAGTCAACCAAGCTTGGGACTCAGGAGAGCCTGCAGAGTTGCCCCTGCATGGCCCCATGGGAGTTTGACAACCAATGAGAATACAAGCTCAAATTCAAAAGCCCCGAGAGGGCATAAAACCCAGGCACTCTCAGCATCTCTTCCCTTTTCCCCCAAGGACCTCAAACCATGTGGTCCTGTCCGCCATTAAAACATCTTTCCAAATAGCCTCCATGTTTCCAGTGTCTTTTTACACACTTGGAACTGAACTCAGATGGACATTTCTTCCAACATCTCAAAGGCATAGAAGGTTTTGAATTTTAATTAAACTTGTGTCAATTTGTCCTCTGTCTACCCAGGCATTGTGGTCAACCAGTCAACAGTAAATCAGAGGAACCACGCTAAGTGGGCTAGCCAAGAATGCTTGATTGATACACTGGCTTCTGTTTGCCACAGGTGCATGTCAGTTGTTTCAATGTCCCTCCATAAGATTAGATTGTCCATGTGCTACAGACACAGTTGTAGTAGAACAAGAAGTAGAAACAAGTAGCAAGAGCAAGAGCATTTAGACTTATTTACCACTTTACAGTGCTCCACAGCCCTCTCTAAGCAGTTTACAGAGTCAGCCTCTTGCCCCCAACAATCTGGGTCCTCATTTTACCCATCTATGAAGGATAGCAATAGCAGTAGCACTTAGACTTATATACCACTTCACAATGCTTTACAGCCCTCTCTAAGCGGTTTACAGAGTCAGCTTCTTGCCCCCAACAATCTGGGTCTCAGAAGGATGGAAGGCAGAGTCAACCTTGAGCCATTCAGGGTCGAACTGCTGGCAGTGGGCAGAGTCAACATACAATGCTGCATTGTAACTACTGGGAAGGGAAGGAGGGAGGGAGGGAGGGAGGGAGGGAGGGAGGGAGGGAGGGAGGGAGGAAGGAAGGAAGGAAGGAAGGAAGGAAGGAAATCAAACTTTTAAGTGTTTTACAGAGTCAGCCTCTTGTCCCCAACAATCTGGGTCCTCATTTTACCCACCTCTGGAGGATGGAAGGCAGAGTCAACCATGAGCCATTCAGGGTTGAACTGCTGGCAGTGGGCAGAGTCAACATACAATGCTGCATTGCAACTACTGGGAAGGGAGGGTGGGAGGGAGACGGAAGGAAGGAAGGAAGGAAGGAAGGAAGGAAGGAAGGAAGGAAAGGAAAGGAAAGGAAAGGAAGGAAGGAAGGAAGGAAGGAAGGAAGGAAGGAAGGAAGGAAGGAAGGAAGGAAGGAAGGAAGGAAGGAAGGAAGGAAGGAAGGGAATCAATCTCTTAAGCGGTTTACAGAGTCAGTCTCTTGCCCCCAACAATCTGGGTCCTCATTTTATCCACCTCGGAAGGATGGAAGGCTGAGTCAACCTTGAGCCGGTGAGATTTGAACTGCAGCTAGCAGTCAGCTGAAGTAGCTTCCAATAGTCCCTAGGGAGTGGGCGGCATACAAATTTTATTAAAGTTGCAAAGTTGCAAGTGCACTCTAACCACTGTGCCACCTCAGTTCAGTGATGATGATGGTGATGATGATGATGATGATGATGATGATGATGATGATGATGGAATTCTATGATATGGAATCCTAAGCCACTTTCTTTCAACATTTTAACCTGGTTATCCCTAATCTATTGAACAACAAACCGAAAAAGCAGGAAGAATTAATACAAAAGGCTAAGCACAAAATAGCGTAAAGAAAATTAACTCTGAACAGGCATTTAGGCAGTCTTACATCTGCTGGGTCTCTAACTGACATGGTTAGACCAGTTGCGTGAACAAGTAATTGTGGCAGAGATAGAGATCTAGCTTAATATCAGACAAAGCTCTTAATAGCAACAGTACTTTGTCAACAGAGCCAATGACCCAAAGAGAGAGTGGATCTCCTTTCAGACTATGTGTCTAAGCACAGCCCATCTGTCTAGGATGCTTTAATTTGGAGAGCTATACACAGCAGAGATAGGCCTTGAGGACTTAAATGACCCCTTACAATTCCATGGTTGACATGGATGGAAGACTGAGTCAACCTTGAGCCCGGTGAGATTCGGACTGCCAAATTGCAGGCAGCTGGCAGTCAGCAGAAGTAGCCTGCAGTACTGCACTCCAACCACTGTGCCACCGTGGCACAGTAGAACCGTGACCCGTCAAAACCGTGCTCGATTAAGCCGCACCTGATTAAACTGCGTCGCTGACGTCATCAACAGGGCGACAACAGCCAGCGCGGAGAAAGAAGGGTGCTTTAAATAGCGCTTTGAAAGCAAGCCGATTCAACTTAAGGTAAGGGTTAGGTTTAGGGTTAGCTTTAGGGTTAGGTTTAGGGTTAGGTTAAGGGTTAGGGTTAGGTTTAGAGTTGGGTTAAGGGTTAGGTTTAGGGTTAGGTTAAGGGTTAGGATTAGGTTTAGGGTTAGGTTAAGGGTTAGGTTTAGGGTTAGGTTTAGGGTTAGGTTTAGGGTTAGGTTTAGGGGGGTTAGGTTTAGGGTTAGGGGTTAATTTTAGGTTTAGGGTTTACAGCGTGCTTCTGTCTCCGTGCTGTTGTCACCCTGTTGATGACATCAGCTACGTGGTTTAGTCGGACGCGGTTTAGTCGAGCGCGGTTTTGTGGTGGAACCCAGTAGAACAACAAAAGAAGTGAAATCTAGGTTAATAGTTCGGATCTTAGGGAATGCAGATTGAATCTGAATTGTGGGTCTTTGATGATCCCTGAGCTTGATTGCTTTTTTGCAGACCTTTCATTACCCAACTAGGTAACATCATCAGTGCACTGCCAAGCTCATAAAGGACCCCACAGTTCCACCCTAAGCTACATATATTCTCTTCTATCAGTAAAGCTGAATTTGCAGTTGGCAAATACTAAGTGATTTCCTCCCTTGGCAATGCAACTCCAGCACCTTTCTGCATCTCATTAAAGCAGCTACATCCTCTGTTTCCAGGACAGTGCAGTTATCCCAGCCATGCAGTCCTTGGAACGAGGAGAAACTTGGCTGCTTTAATGAGTCAAACAGATAGTTTGTACTTCTTTATGTTCCAAAACACAACATTTTAATTAAATCCAAAGTGTTACACCATGGGTGTGTATCCTCTTTAGTTGTCTTTTTACAGTAATAACACTTTATTATATACTGTATAATGGTTATGACTTTTTACATTTTTTTCAGAGTATTTTAAGTTCCTGGTCTTTATGTGTCATAAAAATAACTCTCTTTATAACATCTCAATTCTATTTTGGCCAATTTAAGATTCTTTTGATTATAATACTAGCGAAGGATTCACAAATGTAATTCTAAAACTGTACTTTATTCTCGGTGGAGGACCCCATTTTATGGAACATTTACAGATTACGGAATAATGGAAGGGGCCTTGGAGGTCTTCTAGTCCAACCCCCTGCTCAAGCAGGAGACTATATACCAATTCAGACAACTGGTTTTCCAACCTCTTCTTCAAAACCTCCAGGGATGGAGCTTCTGAAGACAAGCCATTCCATTGATTATTCTGTCAAGAAATTTCTCCTTAATTCTAGCTTGGATCTCTCTTTGATTTGTTTTTATCCCCATATGCACAGGCAGCTACTTCAATTTTAGGAACTGAATTACATTGGTACTATTCAACTGTCCCACCATATGGACAACCACCATAACTGGATGAATGTAATTATTGGTGGGTTGTATAGTATTGTACTGTGAAGAACATGCTCTGCAGATGGATTGGAATAGAAAAAACAAATATTACAAGGAGGAGGAGGAGGAGGAGGAGGAGGAGGAGGAGGAGGAGGAGGAGGAGGAGGAGGAGGAGGAGGAGACCAGAAACCATACATATCTGTTGTGGCCCAGCAGGAGCCGTTGGAGCTGCCACCAGACTCCAACAACGAGGGGCCCTATGAGTCGGCCCTGGAGGATGTGAAGGACCCTAGACAGGGTTCCGACTCCGAGCAGGGCGTAGAGAGACTGGTTGGCCACCAGGTGGCGCCTGAGCCTTGAATCAATGGGGAGGAGACAAGGGAGAGTGATCCAGAAACCAACAGTGAGTTGTTCCGGGATGCATACCATTGACTCCGGCGTCAAGAACAATTACGTAATTACAGGAGGTAATTACGCTCAGCTGATGGTCATTAGGCTCCTCTCCAGACTATAAAAAAGACTGCTTGTGCCACACCCTTCTTACAGAAGTCAATGCTTTGACTAAAGAGAAACTAACTTGGCAGGTTGGATTGCTGCCAAGGTTTGTCTGAATTGCTGCCAAGGTTTCAATAGCAGTTAGACTTATATACCGCTTCATAGGGCTTTCAGCCCTCTCTAAGCGGTTTACAGAGTCAGCATATTGCCCCCAACAACAATCCGGGTCCTCATTTTACCCACCTCGGAAGGATGGAAGGCTGAGTCAATCCTGAGCCGGTGAGATTTGAACAGCCGAACTGCAGAACTGCAGTCAGCTGAAGTAGCCTGCAGTGCTGCATTTAACCACTGTGCCACCTCGGCTCTATAGTTTGTCGGACTTGTTGCCATGGTCCTTATCTATTTGTTTACTTGGCTTTCAGCCACCAAGATTCTGGTCTTGTTATTAAAGGACATTCCATTTAAGCTTGTCTCGGCTTTCGTTACTGGATGGAGGAGGGGGGTCAGAACACATACCCTACATTTTCTGCCAGCAAAGATGGAAAAGAAAAAGAACTGAAACACATAAAGAAAACCTTTAGAGCCGAGGTGGCGCAGTGGTTAAATGCAGCACTGCAGGCTACTTCAGCTGACTGTAAGTTCAGCAGTTCGGCTGTTCAAATCTCACCGGCTCAGGGTTGACTCAGCCTTCCATCCTTCCGAGGTGGGTAAAATGAGGACCCGGATTGTTGGGGGCAATATGCTGACTCTGTAAACCGCTTAGAGAGGGCTGAGAGCCCTATGAAGCGGTATATAAGTCTGCTATTGCTATTGTGACTATCCCAACTGGGCCTTCATCAAACTGTGAAAGAAAGAAAGAAAGAAAGAAAGAAAGAAAGAAAGAAAGAAAGAAAGAAAGGAAGGAAGGAAGGAAGGAAGGAAGGAAGGAAGGAAGGAAGGAAGGAAGGAAGGAAGGAAGGAAGGAAGGAAGGAAGGAAGGAAGGAAAAAAGAAAAGAAAGATTCAGCAGGAGCTCCTCCAAAACAGACAAAGAAGATAATAACAAACAAAACAACAAAACAAAACACATTGCAGGAATATTTGAAATGCTCAGGGGGATTTTCAACCAACATACACACTTTAAACCCATGAATACATTTGTCCATCCTAAGGATAAAACACCGAGACAGAAATTGAGCAACATGATATGTTCAGTACAATGCCCTACTATACAATGCAATACAATAGCAGAGTTGGAAGGGACCTTGGAGGTCTTTTAGTCCAATCCTCTGCCTAGGCAGGAAACCCTATACCATTTCAGACAAATGGCTATCCAACATCTTCTTAAAGACTTCCAGTGTTGGGGTATTCATGTTCCTCTGATTAATTGTTCTCACTGTCAGGAAATTTCTCCTCAGTTCTAAGTTGCTTCTCTCCTTGATTAGTTTCCACCCATTGCTTCATGTTCTACCCTCAGGTGCCTTGGAGAATAGTTTGACCTCCTCTTCTTTGTGGCAACCCCTGAGATATCGGAAGACTGCTATCACGTCTCCCCTAGTCCTTCTTTTCATTAAACTAGACATAAACTAGACCGTGCCCCTCCTGGCTGGTTGCTAACAGCAGGGAGGTGACACGGGGCTGGATCCAGGCGGTTGTTACTGCCTCCCTTCGGGAGGGGTTCTTTCCCCCCGCTCTAAAGGCGGCGGTGGTGAGACCCCTTCTGAAGAAGCCATCTCTGGATCCAGCCGTTTTAAACAATTACCGTCCAGTCTCCAACCTCCCCTTTGTGGGGAAGGTTGTTGAGAAAGTGGTGGCCTTTCAGCTCCGATGGTCCTTGGAGGAAACCGATTATCTAGATCCCTTCCAGTCAGGATTTAGGCCGGGCTACAGCACGGAAACTGCTTTGGTCGCATTGATCGATGACCTCTGGAGAGCTAGGGATGGAGGTTAGGCCTCCGTCCTAGTGCTCCTTGACCTCTCAGCGGCTTTCGATACCATCGACCATGGTATCCTTCTGCGACGACTGCGGGAGGTGGGGGTGGGAGGTACTGTCCTATGGTGGTTCTCCTCTTACCTCTCGGACAGGTCGCAGTCGGTGTTGGTCGGAGGGCAGAGGTCGACCCCTAGGCCCCTGAATTATGGGGTGCCGCAGGGATCAGTCCTGTCCCCCCTCCTGTTTAATATCTACATGAAGCTGCTGGGTGAGATCATTCGACGGCATGGGATAAAATACCATCAGTATGCGGACGATACACAGCTGTATCTGTCCACCCCGTGCCAACTCAGTGAAGCGGTTGACGTGATGTGCCAGGGCCTCGAGGCTGTTAGGGACTGGATGGGGGTCAACAAGCTTGTACTCAACCCAGATAAGACCGAGTGGCTGGTGTGCTTCCCTCCTACTAATTGGCCAAGTGTTCCATCTCTCAGGCTGGGGGGTCAAACAGTACGCCCCTCAGACAGGGTTCGCAATTTGGGAGTCCTCCTGGACCCACAGCTGACTTTTGAACACCACTTGTCAGCTGTGACCAGGGGGGCATTTGCCCAGGTTCGCCTGGTGCACCAGTTGCATCCCTACCTGAACCGGGAGGCCCTCACAACAGTCACTCGCGCCTTTGTGACCTCTAGACTGGACTACTGCAACGTGCTCTACATGGGGCAGCCCTTGAAGAGCATTCGGCGACTTCAGCTTGTCCAGAATGCAGCCGCGCGAGCGATCATGGGTGCGCCTCGGTTCACCCACGTAACACCTATCCTCCGCGAGCTGCACTGGCTGCCTATTGGTCTCCGGATACGCTTCAAGGCGCTAGTCGTCACTTATAAAGCCCTTCATGGTATTGGACCTGGGTACTTGAGAGACCGCCTGCTGCCAATTACCTCCAATAGACCGATCAGATCCCACAGATTAGGCCTCCTCCGAATTCCATCCGCCGGCCAGTGTCGACTGGCGACCACCCGGAGGAGAGCCTTCTCTGTGGCTGCTCCGACCCTCTGGAACGAACTCCCCATGGAGATTCGAACCCTCACCACCCTCCAGGCCTTCCGCAAATCCCTTAAAACCTGGCTGTTCCGACAGGCCTGGGGCTAAAGAACTGTTGCCCCCGTCTCGAATTGGTATGACTGTTATGTTTTAATCATGCATTGTTTTTTATGTCGTTTTAAAATTCTTGTTTGTATCCCCCTTCCCTGGTCGAGTTGTGAGCCGCCCTGAGTCCCCTTCGGGGGGAAAGGGCGGCATATAAATAAAATCAATACAATACAATACAATGCAGTGAGGGATGTGCAGATCTGCACATTGGAGAAACAAAACCTTCACTTCACAAACACATGGCACAATACACATGAACAAACCGCTCTTTTGAAGAAAGCAAAGTCCACATTCTGGAAAGAGAGGACTGCTGGTTTGAAACAGAGGTCAAAGAGACCATCTACGTAAATTAAATCTGAACAGCTCTCTCTCAACAGGGAGGGAGAGATACAATAGCACCCATCTCCTGTTTACAACGCAGTCTTTTCAGCAGTTCCAAGAAAGTTGCACACCCATTTTCACTATTCAAACCTCCTGCTCAAGCAGGAGATTCTATATAATGCAATACAATAGCAGAGTTGGAAGGGACCTTGGAGGTCTTTTAGTCCAACTCCCTGCCTAGGCAGGATACCCTATACCATTTCAGACAAATGGCTATCCAACATCTTCTTAAAGACTTCCAGTGTTGGGGCATTCATAACTTCTGGAGGCAAGTTGTTCCTCTGATTAATTGTTCTCACTGTCAGGAAATTTCTCCTCAGTTCTAAGTTGCTTCTCTCCTTGATTAGTTTCCACCCATTGCTTCATGTTCTACCCTCAGGTGCCTTGGAGAATAGTTTGACCTCCTCTTCTTTGTAGCAACCCCTGAGATATCGGAAGACTGCTATCACGTCTCCCCTAGTCCTTCTTTTCATTAAACTAGACATACCCAGTTCCTGCAACCGTTCCTCATATGTTTTAGCCTCCAGTCCCCTAATCCTCTTTGTTGCTCTCCTCTGCACTCTTTCTAGAATCTCCACATCTTTTCTACATCGTGGTGACCAAAACCGAATGCAGTATTCCAAGTGTGGCCTTACCAAGGCATTATAAAGTGGTATTAACACTTCGTGTGATCTTGATTCTATCCCTCTCTTTATGTAGCCTAGAACTGTGTTGGCTTTTTTGGCAGCTGCTGCACACGCCTGGCTCCTATTTAAATGGTTGTCCACTAGGACTCCAAAATCCCTCTCAGAGTTACTACTATTGAGCAAGGTACCACCTATACTGTACCTCTGCATTTCATTTTTCTTGCCTAAATGTAGAGCCTTACTCTTTTCACCATTGAATTTCATTTTATTAGATAGTGCCCAATGTTCAAATTTGTCAAGATCCTTCTGTATCTTAAGCCTGTCTTCTGGAGGGTTGGCTATTCCTGCCAGCTTGGTAATCTGCAAATTTGATGAGTTCCCCATTTATACCACTTTAGACAAATGGCTGTCATCTAGGCTTATATAATAGACCATCAAGATCCCTTCCACCTTATTCTATTCTATTCTATTCTATTCTATTCTATTCTATTCTATTCTATTCTATTCCATTCCATTTCATTCCATTCCATTTGCCATGGTGGCACAGTGGTTAGAGTGCAGTACTGCAGGCTTGTTCTACTGACTGCCAGCTGCCTGCAATTTGGCAGTTTAAATCTCACCAGGCTCAACGTTGACTCAGCCTTCTATCCATCCAAGGTGGGAAAAATGAGGACCCAGATTGTTGGGGGCAAGAGGCTGACTCTAAACCACTTAGAGAGGGCTGTAAAAGCACTATAAAACAGTATATAAGTTTAAGTGCTATTGCTATTGCTATTGCTATTCTATCCCAAATAGTGTATATTATACAGCATATAATATGATATACAATATTAGAGTGCATATTATACAATAGGGTATGTTGAGGGTGGTGACCCTTTGAGAGTTGCATGCAATGAAATTTCATCTTATGCTGATTAGTGTACATTTAAAGTGACAATAAAGTTATTCCACATCTAAGTTTAAGCTTGTTCTTCCCAGCTGCTGGCTAAGAAAGCTAGGCATCTCTCATTCCTCATTAGCATGCTTCAGAGTATGTGTTTTCTTCTCTAATTCCAGTCATTATGCTAGATGGATGTTATGCGGGCTAATTGTACCAAAAAAATAATGTCTTTGCCAAGACTCATTCCATTCCCCTAACTAGCTGCTCCCCTAGCAATAAAGAGAACAAAGCTGCGATGAAAACATGACTTCGTTGATTTGTTAGCTCTAAACGGATGGGGCCTCCTACTCTTATTTCTCCAAACAGTGTCAGCAAACCTAGGAAAGGAAGTGATTAAACACCAAGGTGGCATTTGAAGGAAACCACAGAATGATTGGGTTCCATTTTGCATTGAGATCCAAGGATGAACCTTGGGTATTTTAGAGAAAGCGTTCAAAACATCCACTGATAGACCCTGGAACAAATTACAATAGGATAGAATAGGATAGGATAGGATAGGATAGGATAGGATAGGATAGGATAGGATAGGATAGGATAGGATAGAATAGAATAGGATAGGATAGAATAGGATAGAATAGGATAATAGAGAATTGAATTGAAAATAGAGAATAGAGAATAGAGAAGAATAGAGAATAATAGAGAATAGAGAATAGAGAATAGAGAATAGAGAATAGAGAATAGAGAATAGAAAATAGAAAATAGAAAATAGAAAATAGAAAATAGAGAATAGAATAGAATAGAATAGAAGAGTAGAGTAGGAATAGGAATAGGAATAGGAATAGGAATGGCATATAGAAGAGAAAAGAAGAGAGTAGAGTAGAGTAGAGTAGAGTAGAGTAGAGTAGAGTAGAGTAGAGTAGAGTAGAGTAGAGTAGAGAATAGAGAATCAAATTGAATAACAAATAGAGGCTAGAGTAGAGTATAGTAGGGAAGAGTAGAGTATAGTAGGGAAGAGAGGAGAGGAGAGGAGAGGAGAGGAGAGAATTCTTCATTGTCCAAGTGTGATTGGACACCCAAGGAATTTGTCCTTGGTGCATAAGCTCTCAGTGTACATAAAAGCTTTAAGTGATCTATCACCACAGTCATCATAAAAGGACATTCATCATAAATCATAAGTTACAACACTTAGTGATTATCATCGAATATTAAATAAGCAATCAACATAAATCATACTAGGAAACTAAATAAAACAATATAAATCATAAAGATACAAGCAACAAGGTTTTATAGTCATAAGTGGGAGGAGATAGATAATAGGAAGGATGAGAAGAATAATAGTAATGCAGCCTTATTAAATATTTATTTATTTTTATTTAGTTTGTCAAACATGGACAAGATAACAGGTATAAGTATAAACACGGATATGAACAAAAGAAATGATCACAAAGAAATGGACAGTCGGACAGGGATGGTAGGCACACTGGTGTGCTTATGCACGCCCCCTTTATGGACCTCTAAGGAATGGGGTGAAGACCACAGTAGACAGTTTAAGGTTGAAGCTGTGGGGGTTTGAGGATGTAAATAGTTTGACAGTGTTGTGGGAATTGGTTGTTTAGCAGAGTGAAGGCATGTCCTTGTGTCTAGTTGTTCTGGTGTGCAATGCCCTATAGCATCATTTTGAGGGTCGAAGTTGAAACAATTTATGTCCAGGATGTGAGGGGTCAGTAGATATTTCCACAGCCCTCTTTTCAACTTGCGCAAAAAGAATCTTTTTGACTCGAGCTGTTTTCCCATTGTAAGTTTATAAAATATGAGCCCCCCCCCCAAATTCATATGCTTCTATGGGACAGCAAAGAGGAGCATATCTTTTTTTTTTAAAAAAATCTTCTCCTGTGGTGGTCATCTGGATTAACACAGCCCAGATCTAATACAGCTTTCTAAAGTTAAGCACAGAACTGGCGAAAACCTGGGTAGATTAGTTTGTAAGTCATTATTATTATTCTTATGGTTGGTTGCACAGCCAGCCAGATGTTCAGATTGGATTTGGCATTTCTATCTACCTATCAAGCCCTTCCCAAGGACCTGGGATAGGCAGATGTGGACGTTTGATGGTCTTCAAGGTATTGTCTCAGGAAGTAAGTTATTCCAAGTCAAGCTGCCCATTGCAATTGACCGGTGGTGGTTTTGTCAATGCCAATGGTGTCCAACTGGTTAATAGAGTTGGAAGGGACCTTGTAAATCATCTAATCTTCCTCCCCACCCCTGCCCAAGCAGGAGACTCTACACCATTTCTGACAGATGGCAGTCCAGTCTCTTCTTGAAAGCTTCCAGGGATGAAGCTCCCACAACTTCTGAAGGCAACTTCCATAGGTTGATTGTTCTCACTGCCCAAAAATTTCTCCTTATTTCTAGGCTGAATGTCTTCTTGATCAGTTTCCACCCATTATTCCTTGTCTGGCTTTCAGGTGCTTTGGAAAATAGCTTGACCCCCTTTTCTCTGTAGTAGCCCCTCAAATATCGGAAGACTACTATCATGTCACCCCTGGTCTTTCTCTTTACTAGACTAGCCGTGCCAAGTTCTTGCAACCATTTTTCTTCATATGTTTAGCTTCCAGTCCCCTAATCATCCTGGTTGCTCTTCTAAAGTCTCCACATCTTTTTTTATAGTGTGGTGACCAAAACTGGACACAGGATTCTAGGTGTGACTTATGATTATGAACTCCTCCTTGAGCAGGGGGCAGGACTAGAAGACCTCCAAGGTCCCTTTCAGCTCGATTCTGATTTAATGTTATACTTCTGTCGATGCATCCCAGAATTGCAATTGTTTTTTTTTTAATAGCTGCATTAATTTATTAGCTCACCTTCCACTTACGATCCACCCAAGAAACCTAGATCCTTTCTGCGTTCAGTGCTCTCCCATAAGATCTCTTTTGTCTCTTCATTTTTCCTTCCCAAATATAAGGTAAAGGTAAAGGCTCCCCTCGCACATATCTGCTAGTCATTCTTGACTCTAGGGGGCGGTGCTCATCTCCATTTCAAAGCTGAAGAGACAGCGCTGTCCGAAGATGTCTCCATGGTCATGTGGCCGGCATGACTCAACCCTGAAGGCACACGGAGCACTGTTACCTTCCCACCAAAGGTGGTTCCTATTTTTCTACTTGCATTTTTACATGCTTTCGAACTGTTAGGCTGGCAGAAGCTGGGACAAGTAACGGGAGCTCACTCCATTACGTGGCGCTAGGGATTCGAACCGCCGTACTGCCAACCTTTCTGATCAGCAATCTCAATGTCTTAGCCCTTGAGCCACCGCGTCCCTCCAAAATGTAGGTCCTGCTGAAATTCATCTTGTTGATTTCTGTCCGTTGTCCCAGCTTGTCAAGATCCACTTAAATCATGACATCACTGTGGAGGAAATAGCAAGAAGGATGATGAACCTTGTGTCATACAGTATAAAATAAAGGCAGGATGTGAATCTTGTATCAAATAAATATCATCCTCTGGTCCACAAGCTTCATAATCGTATTGTATAGTTTGAGTAATTTATTAATGGGGTGAAAAAGAACAACCTCAATAGATTAGTGGATTGTTTTCCTTCTAGCCTGAGATAGAACTACTAATATATTTTTCCCCCCTTCTTTGCTACGATTGCTCGATCCGATCTGCCTCCATCTAAAGACATGGACGCAAGTATTTTGTCTTCTCTCCTACAAGGATTTAATGGGAGATATTGTCAAATGGTTTGCCGAGGACAAGATACACTATCTCCACTCCATTCCTGCAACCAACTAAAGAGGTCACTCTATCAAACAGGGAGATGTGGGTTAGTCTGGCATGAGGGTTCTTGATAAAGCATGCTGACTAGCTCCAAGCTGTGCCTTCTTGTCTAAATGCTCACAAACAGAATGATTAATAATGTTGTTGCCTGGTCTTAGTGTCAGGCTGATCAATTTGTAGTTACCAGGATCTGCTTTCTTTCTTTTTTTTTAACTTTCTCTGTTCCTTTGTGTTGTGTTCTACCTTTACAATTTCCCAAAGGTCACAGAAAGGACCTCTGAAGGCACAAATGGAAGCTTCTTCAAGCTTCTGAAATAAAATTGCTCTGGTTAGAATAGAATAGAATAGAATGGAATAGAATGGAATGGAGTGGAATGGAGTGCAGTGCAGTGCAGTGCAGTGCAGTGCAGTGCAGTGCAGTGCAGTGCAGTGCAGTGCAGTGCAGTGCAGTGCAGTGTAGTAGTGTAGTAGTGTAGTAGTGTAGAGTAGAATAGAGTATAGAGTGTAGAGTAGAGTAGAGTAGAGTAGAGTAGAGTAGAATATAGAGTGTAGAACAGAGTAGAGTAGAGTAGAACAGAACAGAACAGAAGATTAAGATTAAGATTAAGATTTAGTTTATTTGTATGCCGCCCTTCTCTGGGAGGGACTCAGGGCGGCGAACAACTCAAAAGGGGAAAAGGGGATACAAACACAATACACGTAATTAAAATAAACAAGAATCATACAACCATACAAGTCGAGAGGGGAGGGGAACTCATCAACCCCAGGCCTGCTGGCACAGCCAGGTTTTGACGGCTTTCCGGAAGGCCTGGAGAGAGGTGAGGGTCCGAATCTCTGCGGGGAGTTCATTCCAAAGAGCCGGAGCTGCTACAGAGAAGGCCCTCCCCCGGGTGGTAGCATTGGCTGGTAGACGGAACCCGGAGGAGGCCGACCCTGTGCGATCTAACGGGTCTATGGGAGATAATTGGCAGCAAGCGGTCTCTCAAGTACCCAGGTCCAATACCATGAAGGGCTTTATAAGTTACGACTAGCACTTTGAAGCGTATCTGGAGACCGATCGGTAGCCAGTGCAGCTCGCGGAGGATAAGTGTAACGTGGGTGTACCGAGGTGCACCCACAATCGCTCGCGCGGCTGCATTCTGGACGAGTTGTAGTCTCCGAATACTCTTCAAAGGCTGCCCCATGTAGAGCAAAAAGAAAAGAAAAGAACAGATCAGAACAGAACAGAACAGAACAGAACAGAAAGGAACACAGCTGGAAGGAAACTTAGAGGTCTTTTAGTCCAGCCCCTTGCTCAAGCAGGAGAACCTATTCTATTTCAGAAAAGTGATAATCCAGTCTCTTCTTTAAAAGCTACAGTGATGGAGTGCCCACTATTTCTAAGGGCAAGCTATTTCATTGGTTAACTGCCTTCACTGTTAAGAAAGTTCTCCTTAATGTGGCATGGGCCAGCATCAAGGCAATCTGAGAGCTCTAAGGGACAAGAAGGAATGGGGCTGTCAGAGATAGAGACAGAGGTGGATCCTGGGCAGTCCATCAGCCCCCAGGACTGGAGGTGGCTGATGAGGAAGAGGAGGAACATCTGAATCCAGTGCCTGAAGCACAGATGCATAGAAGACAGAGGAGAGGAGAGCAGTGGAAATCCATGGGCCGGTCCTTGGGATGGAAGAGCCACCTTTGCTAGCAAAGTCCCACCTTAGCTCTGGGGATAAAAGGCAGGGAACAGAGATGAATAGATGTGGCAGACAACTACTCATCTCCCTGCTGGACAGACTTGACTATCATTAAGTGTTGTACCTTATGATTCTTGACGAATGTATCTTGTCTTTTTATGTACACTGGGAGCTTATGCACCAAAGACAAATTCCTTCTGTGTCCAACCACACTTGGCCAATTCTATTCTACATAAATGGTTGTATTTCTACCTGTGACATTTAAGCAAAACAAATTTGTCCAGCCTCTATCACTGTTTTTATCCTGTACATGGAATTTTTGGGCAAAGAGACAGAAGTAGAATATCAAAAAATCTCTCTCTCTCTCTCTCTCTCTCTCTCTCTCTCTCTCTCTCTCTCTCTCTCTCTCTCTCTCTCTCTCTCTCTCTCTCTCTCTCTCTCTCCCTCCCTCCCTCCCTCCCTCCCTCCTTCCCTCTCTCTCTCTTTCTCCCTCCCTCTCCTTCTCCCTCTCTCTCTCTCTCTCACATATACACCTCTCTCTCTTTTCCAGTCTCTATCGATTTCTACCCTAGAACTCATTTCATACTGCAGCCCCCAAATTAAATGATGTATTTAGTTCCAATACAACTCGGTCTACTAATTGGATTTTTTGAGCCTGTAATTTATGTAATATTAATGGATACTTTCAGAAAGACTCTAATTAACGGCTGACCTTTAATTTTTTTTTTAAACCGGGGTTTTTTGTTTTTTAAAATGAACCCAAGCAGTATAATAAAAAGTAAGAGAGAGAGAGAGAGAGGAAAGAAACAATCTTTATCTATCTTTCTCCCCCTCCATCTCCTTTCACTAAGAATTGTGTGGTTTTAATTAGCAGAAACCGGAACACACCAGGCCGGTTTGGGAGAGCACCGATGCTACATTATCCCTCTGATCACCTATGTGTTAAAAAAAAAAAAGACCAAATAATTTAAGATGTATAAGGTAAAGGTAAAGGTTCCCCTCGCACATATGTGCTAGTCGTTCCCAACTCTAGGGGGCGGTGCTCATCTCTATTTCAAAGCTGAAGAGTCAGCGCTGTCCGAAGTTGTCTCTGTGACCATTATGACTAAACGCCGAAGGCGCACGGAACGCTGTTCCCTTCCCACCAAAGGTGGTTCCTATTTTTCTACTTGCATTTTTTACATGCTTTCAAACGGCTAGGTTGGCAGAAGTTGGGACAAGTCGCGGGAGCTCACTCCGTTACATGGCGCTAGGGATTCAAACTGCCGAACTGCTGACCTTTCTGATCAACAAACTCAGCATCTTAGCCACTGAATCACCACATCCCACTTGTATATATGTACAGTATGTATGTAAATGTGTGTGTGTGTGTGTGTGTGTGTGCGCGCGCGCACGTAGATAGATAGATAGATAGATAGATAGATAGATAGATAGATAGATAGATAGATAGATAGATAGATAGATAGATAGATACATGGGAGGGAGAGGGAAGGGAATTATTTTCAGTGAAAAGGAAAAGGTCTGAGGGATGACTAACTATTCTCCAATTTTTGGAAACTATCTCTGAACAAATCCAAAGTAAGTTATGTCATTTCCACTTTACTTTTTGTCTCTTTTAATGTGACTAGATCTTTTTTCCAATGTGTGCCATTATCCTAACAGTTGAATAAATGCTTATATACATCATTTAAATACTCTATGAAAATCTAAAAGTTAATAAAGGATTAATATCTAATTATGCTGTAATGGTGCAATCTAACAATTACTGAGTAAAATAGAATCTCTCTCTCTCACACACACACATTCTCTCTCTCTCTCTCTCTCTCTCTCTCTCTCTCTCTCTCTCTTTCTCTCCCTCCCTCCCTCCCTCTCTCTCTCTCATTCTCTCTCTCCCTCCCTCCCTCTTTCTTTTCCTTTGTTCCTCTTTCTCTCCTTCACTCTCTTTCTCTCTTCCTCTCTCTTTTTCTCTTCTTCTATTTCTCTTTTCTCATCCATCTTTCTCGTCCTGAGTGGCCATCTATAAATATTGAGAAGGAAGGAAGGAAATAGGGGAGGGGGAATGGAGGAAGACAGGAAGGAAAAGAGAAAGGAGGGAAGAACGAGATAGAATGGAAGGAGAGAGAGGAGCTAAGGAAAGAAAGAGAGAGGGGGGAGGGAAGGAAATAGGGGAGGGGGGATGGAGGAAGACAGGAAGGAAAAGAGAAAGGAGGGAAGAACGAGATAGAATGGATGGAGAGAGAGGAGCTAAGGAAAGAAAGAGACAGGGGGAGGGAAGGAAATAGGGGAGGGGGACTGGAGGAAGACAGGAAGGAAAAGAGAAAGGAGGGAAAATGAGATAGAATGGAAAGATAGAGAGGAGCTAAGGAAAGAAAGAGTGAAAGAGAGGAAGAGAGAGAGAGAAAGAAAAAAGAAAGAAAGAAAGAAAGAAAGAAAGAAAAAGAAAGAAAGAAAGAAAGAAAGAGGGGGAGGGAAGAAAGGAAGGAGAGAGGAAGGAAGGAAGGAGGTTGCAGACCTAATCAATGGAAACCAGTGTGGCAAAAAAACTATTAGTTACAACAAGCCATTCATTTATCTAATTGTTTAGTTATTTGCTTGCTTGTTTGCTTATCAAATTTACTTGCCACCAGTCCCACCATTCCAGGAGGCCCTGCGTATTAAAAGGGAAAAGAGAATACCTGCCTCTTGCCTGGTGTATGATTAAAGCTTTTAATTCCAGCACCATCAGGGATAAAATTCCGCATTCCAAAAACCGTCTCCAAGGTTCAGCCATTAAGCATTTCCGCAATATCTACCCACGGAAGCCAGTTAGGGCTGC
This sequence comes from Thamnophis sirtalis, assembly GCF_051295495.1. Classification (NCBI taxonomy): domain Eukaryota; kingdom Metazoa; phylum Chordata; class Lepidosauria; order Squamata; family Natricidae; genus Thamnophis; species Thamnophis sirtalis. The sequence goes on from NW_028261385.1 coordinate 6,265,071, forward strand.
TGAGACCTGAGATTAATCCCTACACAGTTTTCTCCTGGCTTGGAAGAGGCTCTATCAGTGCCTAGTTACACATCAGATTGATTGGGAAGTTTTATTGTTTTTATAAGCCTCAGCTTGGTCTGTTACCAAGTCACATTAACAATCTGTTAATGGGTTTCGTTATTCCCAAAGCACGCACAAGAGGTGTGTACAACCTGCAAATCTTCCTTGGAGGAGTAAAGAAGAATGGGAGTTTATTGTGTTGACCTGTTTGCCTGGCACTCCAATATCTGAGGGGCTGTCACAGAGAGGAGGTGGGGGTCAACCTATTCTCCAAAGCACCTGAAGGCCAGGAAAGGAACAATGGAGGGAAACAGATCAAGGAGAGAAGCAACGGATCAAGGAGAGAAGCAACATAGAAAGAAGGAGGGAGAACAATTAACTAGTGGAACGGTTTGCCTTCAGAAGTCATGGGTGCTTCATCATTGGTGGTTTCAAAAAGAGATTGGACAGCCATCTGTTTGAAATGGTAGAGGGTCTCCTGTTTGAGCAGGAACATTTCATGTGTCCAGAATTATGTTTATACATATATATGTTGTCTAATACATGAAATGAATGAATGAATGAATCAATCAATCAATCAATCAACAAACAAATAAACAAACACTGTTATTCTGTTTTAGTGACTATTCCCAGGGATAGCAACTGACCAAGACAGCAAGAACAGTTTCTGAACATTTTTTTAAAATCTGGGAACTTGAGAAATTGCATAAACAGCCACCAGCATGATCAACACTGCACCACTGAAAAAAGAAAGAGAGAGGGGGGGGGGTGAGAGAAAGAACGAGAAAGGAAGGAAGAGAAAGAAAGAATGAAAGAAAGAAAAAATGAAGGAAGGAAGGAAAGGAAGGAAGGAAGGAAAGAAGGAAGGAAGGAAAGAAAAGAAAGAAAGAAAAAAAGAAGGAAAGAAAGAATGAATGAATTCAAGACTTGAAGAATTTTCAGCAGTATTCATGCTTCCAGCATCTGAGAAAGGTTTCTACTTCTCTTGCTGATTGTCTCATAAATCATTTAATTGCTATAAAGGTACCGGACAAAATGTGATTGCCATGCCAGCAACTGTTCCTTATGCATAACACAAATCAGTGCTTCATTTGGTTGCACTTGTATTGTTGGCACAACCTCAGCACTGCTCAATATGGGTGGAATAAGATGATCCTTAGAAAGAAGGAAGGTTTGGGGGAGAATTTCAAGGCTTTTCGGAAGCTTTCCTGGCAGAATATATGGTGGATCAATAGGATAGGATAGGATAGGATAGGATAGGATAGGATAGGATAGGATAGGATAGGATAGGATAGGATAGGATAGGATAGGATAGGATAGGATAGGAATAGAGTAGAGTAGAGTAGAGTAGAGTAGAGTAGAGTAGAGTAGAGTAGAATAGCATAGCATAGCATAGGATAGGATAGGATAGGATAGGATAGGATAGGATAGGATAGGATAGGATAGGATAGGATAGAATAGGAAGGGACCTTGGAGGTCTTCTAGTCCAACCCCCTGCTTGGGCAGGAAATCCCACACCACTTCAGACAAATGGTTATCCAATCTCTTCTTTAAACTTCCAGAGTTGGAGCATTCAAAACTTCTGGAGGCAAGCTCTTACACTGGGTAATTGTTCTCACTGTCAGGAAATTTCTCCTTAGTTCTAAGTTGCTTCTCTCCTTGATTAATTTCCACCCATTGCTTCTTGTCCTACCTTCAGATGCTTTGGAGAATAGCTTGACTCCCTCTTCGTTGTGGCAGCCCCTGAGATATTGGAACACTGCTATCATGTCCCTCCTAGTCCTTCTTTTCATCAGCTAGTAGAAGGCGAATCTTTCTTTTGTTCCGGAGAGGCTATTTTTACACTCTCTGTTCTTAATCTATGTGTTAGTTCAGGGTCTGTGTGAATTACCTCGGCTCCTGTTAAAATTCAGACCAAGCTTCTCTCTGTTCCTCTTGCCCTACTGCTGGGCGCTGACATTTCCATTCAAATTGGCTTCAACTGTTTTTGTATGGGTGTGAAATACCCAGTCTATAAAAGATGCTCTCGTGCTGTCAAAAGGGCCTCCATTAATCCCAACGGAAGCCAAACCGTGAAAGCATTCCCGTGTGATGAATGGGACAATCAATGTGCGAGACACTGTGGATCCATCACGATTCACAGAGGGGGTGGGGATCAATTCCTTTCTTTCGGGTCCTAAAAACAAAGTTGAGTCTTCTTGACACCCCAGCTCACCCCTTTCCAGCCGGACTTCCATGCTCGGAAATAATAGAATAACAAAGTTGGACAGGATCTAGGAGGACTTCTAGCAGGAAGAACCCCATGCTGTTTTAGACAAATGGCCATCCAGTCTCCTCTTAAAAACCTCCAGTGTTGGAGCACACACAACTTTTGAGGCAACCCATTCCACTGGCTAATTGTTTCAACTGATCAAAAATTAATCCTTAGTTCTAAATTGCTTCTTTTCCTTGATCAGTTTCCATCCATTGTTTCTTTTCTTGCCTTCCGGTGCTTTGGATAATAGGTTGATCTCCTCTTCTTTGTAGCAGCCCCTCAAATATTGGAAGACTGCTATCATGTCCCCCCTACTTCCTCTTTTCATTAAACTAGATATACCCAATTCAGTGGTGGGTTGCAGGTGGTACGCCCAGGTACGGGCGTACCGGTGCCTGCCTGGAGCACCGAATACCATTCTGGTATGGTGCTCTGGAGGGCCCATCTACCCGCTCGAGCTCCTTACTTGTATTTGAGCTCTTCAGTGCTTCCATGCAAGTGCACAGAGCACATAGCGCCTGTGCGACACTCCACCAAGCAGCTGGAGCATCAAGGAGGCTCGTGGAGGCGTTGCAAGAGGTAATGACACATGTGTGCACTGTGCATGTGTGCGGGCATGCTGCATGTGTTCATATGGTGGATGCCGGGTCCCATTGCACCCTATCGGTTGCAATGGGATCCAGACCCCACCACTGACCCAATTCCAGCAACTATTTGTTGTTGTCCACCAGCGGACAGGGGACCTAGTTGCAGATTCGGACAGTGAGGAGGTTGGGGAGGAATATGGACCAGTCCTGGAGTCTGGGGAAGGCTCTGATGAGGGCTCTATGTTGGAGGCAGAGAGGGGGCCAGGGCCCTCTGACAGTTATCAGCTGCCTTCGGAGTCAAACATTAGTGACACAGACGAACAGCTGCAGCCTGTTCCCAGTGTGCGCATGCACAGAGTTGCCAGGGGAAGACCTAAAGAACAGGGGTCGACTTGGGAGTAAGGCCACAGGTGGACAATGAATGGCCCCTCTCAGAGGATATAAAAGAGGAGGGAAAGGGGAGTGGAGTTTGCAGGAGACCATTAGTTCGCTTCATTGGTTCCTGACTCTCCGAGACTCCTTGCCAAGTTTTGCAGATATCGGCCTGGCAGCTCTCCAAACCAGATAAGGTCTGTGACTATAAATCCTCTCTTGAAAGACTTTGCTGGATGTGAATAAACAGAATTCACAGTCAATTAATAAAAAAGATTTTTATTGGGACAAGGAGTTTCTCCATCACTATTACAGTCTAATCCCCTGCTCAAGCAGGAGAACTTATATCATTTCAGACAAATGACTGTCCGGTTTTCTCTTGAAAACTTCCAGGGATGGAGCATCCATAACAAACGGAGGCAACCCAATCCATAATTTTTTTCTTATTGTCAGAAATTTTCCCCTTAATTCTAGGTTGCCTCTCTTCTTGATAAGCTTCCACTGCTTACTTCTTGTCATGTCCTAAGATGCTTTTGCAGTGGAGTTGACCCCCCTCATCTTTGCAGCAGTCCCTCAAATATTGGAAGACACCTAACATAACATAACCATTTGAAAGACCCTACAAGAATATATTTTAAGGGAGGCCTTAAAGAGAGAGGTACTGTAGATTGAGTGGATAAAAAAATAGATGAGTTATTGTTCGGACAGGATAAATTTTAATGAGCTATCTTAAGAAGGACACATTGTAGTAGTTGCTAGGTTAAGAAGTTAGCATGGAGGAATGATGGCTTTGAAGGCAGAAAGACCAACCTATTCCAACATCAGGGTATCAAGGTAATGATATTCTAGGTCATATTCTGAACCACTTCCACATGACCTGCCTCCATAGAATACCGGGGGTCCAGTGGCAGGACAAAGTGCCAGACACAGAAGTCCTCTCCAGAGCAGCCTGCCATCAGTTCACACCCTGTTGATGAAAGCCCAGAGACGCTGGGCAGACCATGTTGCAGAGATGCCAGAGCATCGTATCCCAAACAGCTCCTCTATGGTGAGCTGTTCTCAAGGGAAGCGATCACATGGGGGACAAAGGAAACGATACAAAGACATGTTCAAAGCCTCCTTCAAGTCCCTGGATATCGACATCACCACCTGGGAAACCCTGGCACACGATCGATCAACATGGCGCACACTGATCCACCAAGACTGCCAGGCATATGAGGACAGAAGGACAACCACAGCATAAGAGAAGCGAGCACTTTGCAAAGCCAGAGCTGCAAATGGTGCCCACACATATCTGCCCAACATGTGGAAGAATGTTTTGTGCTCATATAGGCCTTAACAGCTACCCGCGGACACTTTGTGGACAGCCCCCAACCTGATAGATGTCAAGGTCCTCTTCGAACACAATGGGTGAACATAAAAAATATATAATCTAGGTCAAGGATGAGTCATTCGAGGCCCTCAGCCTAACTTCCAAAGTTGCTTGCAAGCAATTCATTTCTGACCATTGTCAAAAACGGATCAGTGTCCACTCTGGCAATCTGTGGTGCAAGAAGGAAAGACGCCTCAGAACACAAGCGGGAAAAAATTATCGATATGAGAATGAAATTTGGAGTTTCTCTCTGACCTCCTTCTACTCCTCCCCAAACTCTTCTTGTCAGTGAATTTAATTCCTACACACTCCCTGCTTCTCGCTCAACTTTCAACGAGTCCTTTGAAATTGGATTGATAAGGACAGGAGGTTAGGCTGAGGGACATACAAATGGAGAAGGCATCACTGCAGGCAGGATTGCCGATCTAGTCTGTATTGAGAAGAATCAAGTAAGTTTTCACCGTTGAACATTCTTGGATAAAGAGTCAAGGGAGCAACCCAACTCAGGGCCAAGGACTCTTTGTTTTTCAAGCAAGGGATAGTTAGAACTTACTACACCCTTTCCTGTCCCAAAGAGACCAACAATCAATCTGGATGGGCAGAGATCATCCAGAAGCAGAATATACCTACATGGGAAAGTTGCAGGCTACTCTTTGATTGCAGCTAGCTTCCTTGGGAGAAGCTTCTAGAAGCTTCTTCTATATGATAGAGATTGATAGATGATACAGAGAGAGGGGGAGAGGGGGGAGGGGCAGGGAGAGAGGGGGAGAGGCGGGAAGAGGATAGTAAATTGATAGGTGGATGGGTGGATGGGTGGATGTGGAGTGGATGGGTGGATGGGTGGATGGGTGGATGGGTGGATGGGTGGATGGGTGGATGGGTGGATGGGTGGATGGGTGGATGGGTGGATGGGTGGATGGGTGGATGGGTGGATGGATCTGGCTGGCTGGCTGGCTGGCTGGCTGGCTGGCTGCTGGCTGGCTGGCTGGCTGGCTGGCTGGCTGAGTAGGCAGGCAGGCAGGCAGGCAGGCAAGCAGGCAGGCAGGCAGGCAGGCAGGCAGGCAGGCAGGCAGGCAGGCAGGCAGGCAGGCAGATTCTAAGTAGCTTCTAGTGATCTCCTTCTGGACTATAATTGTATCTGCAACTTTTCAATACCAGTAACCAATTGGAGTGCCATGATCTACTTTGAGTGAGACTTAGAAAAATTTTCTGTGTTTTTGGTCTCACTCATTCTTTCTTAAGCCTTGTCCCCATCTTCCAAAATCTGCCATCAGAATATAGTACAGGGTACACAAAGAAGTCAACAGCTAGAGGTCTTAAATCCAGGAGATCACCTCCAAGGATCTAAGAAGAGAAGGTGCCAACCCATAGATCGCGGTCCTAAGCACAACAGAAGCCACCTTCCAACTCAAACTTTGAAAGATATTTTAAAATGTAACCTGTGTCTCTCCTGTCCTACTTCCACTTGGAATTTTATTTCAAGTAATTTCAGAACATCTGATTCTTCTCCACCCCAATTAACTGCTCATTTGAAAGAAGTGGTTCATCATGCATGCAGATTCTCTCCTGGAAAACTTTGTCCTTCCGAACGCTGTTAGCTCCCAGCAGAGGTGGTGTTCAGCCAGTTCGCACTGGTTCACCAAAACTAGTAGTGGAAATTGTGGGTGGGTGGGTGGGTAGGTAGGTGGCTGCCCCCTTGCCCCAGCTCTATGCCATCTTATTTCAAGCCAAAGTGCATGCAAGAAAGGCCGAGTGCATTTCACATTTCCAAACTGGTAGGGAAAGTAACTGAATGCCACCCATGGTTCCCAGTCAACAGAAGCTACTCGTATCCAGCTCAACTTTCTCCAGAATAGATAACAAAGCTTCTGAATGAACATCTGTTTCCTTTTCAGAGACATGGTAGCTTTCAGTTTAGTGTCAATTGCTCTTTGAAGCAGTGATAATTCTCAACAGGTTTTTTTTTTTAATCAGATGATTCATTTAAATCAAACTGAGTCATGAAAATCAAACTATGGTGAGTTTTCAGGATGAATGACCATGGTTTGGTGTTCTGATGTTTTGCCAGTCGCTGTGACTGGCATTTTTGGGAGACAGAATGAGTTGCATTGTGGTGTACTTCTTGGTATCTCATGGGCAACAGGCTGGGCTCCTTGTTTACTTGGAAAACGAATCTCTGGTTGGTCCATGTCACAAGAAATCTGGTTCCGGATTGGTTCCTCATCTAGGTAGACTTGTGATTGGTCTGTTTTGAAGGTATTCCATGAGACAAAGAAGAGGGGATGGACCTATTCTCCAGAGCACCCAAGTCAGGACATAGAGATAACATATGGAAGATAATTGAAGAGGGATCCAATCTAGAACTAAGGTTAACTTTCCTGACAGTGAGAAGAAGTAATTAATGGAACAGTTTGATTCCAGAAGTTGTGGCATTCCATCACTGGACATTTTCAAAAAGAAACTGGCCAACTATTTGTTCAAAATGGACAATAAAGGCTCATGCTTGAGCTGGACTAGATGATCTTGTAGGTCATTTCCAACCCTATTATTCCATGTTCTGTATTCTAATTGGAGTCCAATATAGTTCTTCTTTTTAAACTGCAGTCTGGAGAACCCATTTGGGGGATCCATTGGTTTGCGTTAAGCTGGACCAATTAAAGCAGCCACAAAGAACTCAAAAATATCCATAAGACATCTATCTTATACGCTTCAAAGTGCTAGTCATAACTTATAAAGCCCTTCATGGTATTGGACCTGGGTACTTGAGAGACCGCCTGCTGCCAATTACCTCCCATAGACCCGTTAGATCGCACAGGGTCGGCCTCCTCCGGCTTCCGTCTACCAGCCAATGCCGCCTGGCTACCACCCGGGGGAGGGCCTTCTCTGTAGAAGCTCCGGCCCTTTGGAATGAACTCCCCGCGGAGATTCGGACCCTCACCTCTCTCCAGGCCTTCCGGAAAGCCGTCAAAACCTGGCTGTGCCGGCAGGCCTGGGGTTGATGAGTTCCCCTCCCCTCTCGACTTGTATGGCTGTATGACTCTCGTGTATTTTAATTACGTGTATTGTGTTTGTATCCCCTTTTGAGTTGTTCGCTGCCCTGAGTCCCTCCCGGAGAAGGGCGGCATACAAATAAACTAAATCTTAATCTTAATCTTAATGTCAAATGTGCATAGCATACATCAACTGTGCATATAGAGCATCAAGCATGCATAGCATGCATCAAGCATGCATAACATACATCAAGCATGCATGTAGTGCATCAAGCATGCATAGCATGCATCAACAATGCATAACATACATCAAGCGTGCATATAGTGCATCAAGCGTGCATAACATGCATCAACCCTGCATATAGCACATCAAGTGTGCATCAAGCATACATAGCACGCATGAAGCACATGTGCACCCGAAGCGCATCCCTGAGCGAACCGTCAATAGAAGAAGCCGGAATCCACCCCTGTTTGAGGCCCACCTGGACTGCAGTGATGAGAAACAGTTTTGCTGAAGAAAACTCTTTTCAAAACTTTCCTGGATGAATTTTGATAAATATATCTCTTGTCAAATAACCACCGAGCGGTTATTCTGCATTTGACATCCTCTGACTTTTGATATTTGGCAATATTGGATAAGCTGATGAGTAAACTTCATGCCAGGTATTTTTGTCTGCATAAGAACGTTGGTGCACTGTGGCATTTCATACTCGATAGTAGCTTGGTGTGTGTGTGTGTGTGTGTGTGTGTGTGTGTGTCTGTGTGTGTGTGTGTGTTGTGAGCGCACGGTTTTTAATGTTGGATATCCAGCAGTATAAAGCAGCTGACATTTGGAAGTTGCAGGAGAAGAGAGGAGAAAGAAACGGAAGTTTGAGGAGGTGAACAACAGATTTCACAACGTCTTTATCGGCGGTTCCTATGGCGGAGAGCTCTGTTATCTAATTAGTCTCTAACAAAGCGACACCACAAAATGCATTGGGCTTATCATATATTTTAGTTTGCTGTTGAGATTTTCCCTTTTGTTATCATGAATTCGGGGCTGGAAGTTCATAGGAGTCAATCAAAGTTTTTGTCACTTGCGGGGAATTAATTGTTGGTGGCACCAGGCTGGAAACTGGGGGACAGTGAGTTCTAGTTCCACTTTAGGCTTGTGAAAGCCAATTGGGTGATTTTGAGCCAATCACCGGGAGACGGTGAGTTCTAGTCCTGCCAGGCATGAAACCAGATGGGTGATTTCAAGCCAATCACCAGGAGACAGTGAGTTCTAGTCCTGCTTTAGGCATGAAACCCAACTGGATGACTTTGGGCCAATCACCAGGAGACGGTGAGTTCTAGTCCTGCCTTAGGCATGAAACCAGATGGGTGGTTTCGAGCCAATCACCAGGAGACGGTGAGTTCTAGTCCTGCCTTAGGCATAAACTCCAGTCTCTGAGTGGTTTACAATGTAAATATATTAACCCCAACAGTCTGGGTCCTCTTTTTACTGACCTTGGAAGGATGAAAGGCTAAGACAACTTGGAGCCTCATCAGGATCAGACTCTAACCTATGGGCAGAGTTGGCCTGCAATACTGCCTTCTAATCACTGCATCACCAGGGCACCTGAAGTTCGGCTTCCGAGGTCACTGCAGATTTCTCCTCACAGACTAACAGAGTTCGAAGGAACCTTTTAGGTCAGTTGTTGTTCAGTTGCTAACACATGTTCACCTCTTCATAACCCTATTGAGCATAGCACCCTTGGCCACCCATCCTTCACTCTCTTCCAGTTTACCCAAATTCATGTTCATTGCATTGATGACCCTATCTAACCATCTCATCCTCTACCATCCTCTTCTTCTTTTGCCTTCCATCTTTCCCAACATTAGGGTCTTCTCCAATGAGTCCTCTCTTCTCATTTGGTGGCCAAAGTATGTGAGCTTCAGCTTCAGGATCTATCCTTCCAAAGAACAGCCAGGGTTGATTTCCTTCAGGATTGACTGATTGGAGTTCTTTGCAATCCAAGGGACTCTCAAGAATCCTCTCCAACAATCCCTTCTAAATGCATCAAGGCAAATAATCTTGGAAACAAGCTAATTTTGGAGCCCAACGCGGGCAATCTCATCCTTTCTTTTTCCACTAGCCTGGAAACCAAGCTGAGAAAGAGCATGGGGTTGGAGCAGAAGACCTCCAAGGTCTCTATTATTCTATGTTCTAGGAAGCTTGAGAGTAAAGGTTGTTCTCTGAGCTTGTGGGTTGGTTTCCAAACATTTCATTACCAAGCTAGGTAACTGTCAACTCATAAAGTTGCCATGGTGAGGAAAAGGGGGGAGCACATTCTACGCATAGCTTTGGCTGGAATCGGATCTCAGATTACTGCAGCAGGTTTGAGAGGGGTGCACCTCATTGAGGAATGTGATTTATGACACAGACTGAAGGGAGGGAAGGAACAGGGGTAAAGGGGTAGTTCAAATGAGGCTCAGATCTGACTGCAATAAGGGATTGCCAAATGGTGCTCCTAATAAATGACTAGTTTTCTTTTGAAACTTGGCTTGAGACTCATGAATCAATTAGGGCATCTTTCGAAAACCTGACAGTAACATCTTCAGTGGAGTTTAGGAGATGTCAATGTCAGCGTTCCTCTGTTTATAAGGGCTTTGTGTGGATCCTATGATGGTCTTATGATGGTGAGGTCACATCAGGTGAAGGCCCCATCAAGTCAGGATCTTGTGGCGGGTGTTGTGATGGGTGTTGTGATGAGTCAGGTGTGGGTGTATCAAATGAGGGTCTTGTGTTGGGTCTTGTGACGGTTCAGGTATGAGTCACCAGTGAGAGCCTCTGGATGAGTCTTGTGATGGAGAAGTGAAGGTATAATCAGGTGAAGGTTCACATCAGGTCAAGGTCTTGTGATGGGTCTTGTGATACCTCTTGTGATGAAGAGGTTATGTCAGGTGAAGGTCATTGCAAGCTGAAATGCTGGTTTGGGGATGGGGGGCTTGCATGGGTTGGTTGAGAATCAGTACCATCTCCAGTTTGTTTGTCTAGTTGATTTGGATTCTAAGAAGCTTCTTTTGAGTGGTGGGTGGAATCTCCAACCGCTACTCGCGCCCAAATATTTCCCATTTTCTTTTCTTGAGAAACAATTTCCTTGACACGGCTGACATGCTGAGATTTTTGATATTTTGACAACTGTATGGGCAGTGGTTAATGTGTTGGTTTTAGTTTCAAGCAGCTTTGAAAGGTTTTCTAAGGATCTATTGAAGGTGTGTAGACTCTCTGCCTGCCTTACATTTAAGTCTTTCATTCTTTCTTTTTCCTGGTCAAAGCCTCCGTTGGGTCGGTGGCTACATCCACAAGGTAAAATTCTCTTTTATCCTTGTTATATTGGAAAATAAATGAGCTGGACTCACACTATCAGGGAGCTTGTCATTAGAGGAATATTTGTTTTTCCTCTCTCCCCTGCAGTTTCTATCAAAGGCTTAAGTATAAGAGGTTATATCTCCTTTCCCCCCCTCCCTTACGTGTTAACTTGGAAAAGGAAGGAAACCAGAACCAATATTTTATCAGGGAATGTGCTCTGGAAGGGCAGTTGTCATCTTTCAAGGATGTGTGTGTGTGTGTGTGTGTGTGTGTGTGTGTGTGTCTACACACATCGACCCATTTTTTTTTCTTGCAATGTTGTTATTTTATTAGCTTGCAATGTTGCTTTTTAAATTTTTTTTCCAAAAGTATTATTTTCTTTTAAAACAAACATTTCATCATTCCTCAATCAGTGAGACATCGGAGTACATTTTTTTTTGTGTGTCAAAATAGTTCTAGTTTACCACCAAATTCTTGTCTACCTTAATGTATACCCCTCCCTCCCTCCTCCCTCCCCCCAACCCCCCTCCTCCTTCCCCCCCCCGACTTCCCAGAACCTGTACACGGTATGGATTTTTAACAAACACAGTCTAAAATCTATTGAGAAAAAGAGAAATAAAGAAATTAATGACATCTCTACATTGATCTTAGCTTCTTCGCTTTTTAAATTTTTGATCTATCAATGTTAGTATTAACCGTGTTTTACCCCAAATAAGAGAGGGTCTTATTTTCTTTTGACTCCTGAAATAAGCGCTTGGCCTTATTTTCGGGGAGGTCTTATTATTTTTGAGGTGCAGGGAGGCGGCGAATGTGGTCACCTCATGGCCGCTGTTGTGTTGCAATATTTTCAGGGAGGGCTTATTTTCAGGGGAGGGCTTATTTTAATGCATGCACTCAAATGCATGATTGGGAGTATTATCTGGGGATGTCTTATTTTCAGGGAAATAGGATGTATCTAAGATGCACTTTACATTGACAAAAATAGAGTAGCCTTATTTTGACACTAGTCAAAATCATCACCAGTTCCCCCAGTTCCATCTAATTAAAAAGTAAAAATCTCCCCTTCCCCCAAGTCATCAGTCACTTTGTCCAATAGAGGTGCTTGCTGGTTGCTCCTCCTCTCCCAGGCCATCTGGTGGAATGTCCTTGGTTCCTACAAGAAAAGTTTTTGTTTTGGCTACAATTCCACAGCTATTTTTGCCCCCTAGCTGTCCCTCCTTTCTTGTGGCAACCCTGAAGCCTCAAAGATGGCCTCAGCCAAGTTCGCTTCAGGGTTGACATGGACACTGATTGGTCTATCATCTACCCTAATTTGAAGGGCTAACACCAAGTGTCAAGGTTCCCACAGATGACCTAATTAATTCATGAGTCCCGAGCCAAGTTGCAAAAGAAAACCAGTTATTTATTAGGAACAGCGTGTTGGCAGCTACTCAAGTGAGGTCAACTCTGTGGCACATAGTTTCTGGTTCAACTTTGACCCTGTTTGCCCCCTCCTTTCAGTCTGTGTCATAAATCACATTCTCCAATGAGGCACTACTGTGGTGTCTAGAAGTCCATGACTCACAAGCCGGCTTTGGAAATCTGAGATCTTATGCATGGAAGAAGGTATGCTCCCCCCCCCTTGCTACCTGTGGCAACTCAAGAGCAGACAAGAAATGCTTTTGTGAGTTGACACCGAGGCTGTATCCCCCCCCCCCCCATATCTTACCCTGCTTTTACTCCTTCTTGCTTTCAGAGTCTGGTCTTCAAACCTTCAGCATTATCCTTTGGGACTTTATCTACTGCTTCTCTCTCTCTCTCTCTCTCTCTCTCTCTCTCTCTCTCTCTCTCTCTCTCTCCCTCCCTCCCTCCCTCCCTCCCTCCCTCTCTCACCCTCTGTCATCTCTTTTTTATTCTTATTATTCCACTGGTCTCATAAGGGAACAGTTTACAGATGGCCGAGTGCAGGAGAAGAATAGACAAAGTTGTGGTCATACATATTTAAAAGTGGAAATGTGGAGATAACAGAGCATATTTATCTTCAGAAAGCTTTGTTGTATTTCCTAGCATTCTCCTTGACACCTTATCTATCATAGCGTCTCTACTGCATATTCTAACATTGTGCTTCTTTTAATCTCTGGATGCAAACAAAAGCAGCTTCTTCTAGACAGACCCCCACTCCCCCACTCCATCTTGTCTTCCACATGACAAAAGCCCCTCCTGATGAAAGGAGAAACCGACTTTTGATTCATCTGGTCCTCACAACTCTCTAAAAAGTAATTTAAAAAGGGTTCTCGATTTAGCCAGTGCCCAAGGTATATAGATTTCTCTTCCCCCCCACCGTCTCTTCTTCGAATTCCCATAAACGAGATCTGAAGGGTGCATACATTGAGATCTGAGATGCTGGGTCCCCCCCGCCTCCTCTCTTTAATATGTTGACTTAAAGGGGGGGGGAATAAAATAAAAAAAATCTACAGAAAAGACTTTATTATTGTTGTTTTTAATCCCATCTCTTACGGGCTGGGCTGCTAGGGGTTCGCAGGGGTTCGGGAGAAGCTTTAGCTAAGATTCTGTGCAGTTTGGAGACTCCCAAATCCCACTCCTGGCTGGCCCCGCCCACCCTGCCCCTCCCAGCAGTCCTCACAGGGCCCATTTTGGATGCTGATAAGTGCAGTGTGTGTGTGAAGGGTCGGGGAGGGCAAAAAGCAGGCCTACTGGAAGTTTGGGACGGCCAGAAATGGGCCCTCCAGAGATCCTCTAGAGTCTGAGGAGTCAATTTTTGCCCTCCCAGAGACTTGAGTTAAGCCTCCTAAGTCCAGGGAGGGGAAACTTCCCCTCCTGTTCCATGGTGCAGGAGGCCGACCAGGCCATACCCATCATGGTCACACCCACCGTAAACCAGGCAGAGAACCTTGCTAAATTTTTGAAGTCTACCCCTACATCCCTACCTCTTAGAAGGCTGTTTCATGCTCATTCCTATCGTTTCATGCTCATTCCTATCGTTCTCTTGGAAAATACCCACTGATTGTTTTTCAATTAGCAATGTTCCAAAAAAGTACAGCTTATTTTTTGGCCAGGATTTATTGGCAATATTGGGTGAGGAATATTGGCAATATTCCTCACCCAAACATTTTCCAGCATTCACAAAAGGAGTTGATATTTTTTTCACACTGCTGATCCAAACCGCTGTTGCATTTTTTCATGCATATTTTTTCTGCACAGTTGCCTGAAAGGGTTATGGAATTGTAAATCTGTTTTAAGCCGGTGCTGTGCAGATATGATTATTCCTCAGATGAATTTTTTGCCTCAAATGCACAACGGCAAGCACACCTTTCTCTAAGATTTGCAAATGGTTGGGAAAGGATTCTTAGACCGGTTACTATTTTGCAGCAACTAAGATTGTTGGCTGAGCAGGTACAAAAATAGCCAGGGAAATGATTGAGGCTTAGTGTCATCATTCTGCGTAATGAACTCCGAGGAGTCAGGACTCTAACACTTTGTTCAGGTTCAAAAGATCCTTTACTGAGTGCATCATATTGACATTTAGAAAGGTGAAGCTATCTCTAAATTATTCCTGTGCTCAGAGAGATTTGAAAGAATGAGACCTCTCCCCCATGTCTCTCAGGTCACATGGGCCAATCAGTCCAGATGTAGATTCCCGTTCAACTTCGACAGGTGTCAGTTGACCTTGGTTTTCACACCAGCTGGTAGATGTTATGGCTAGTCGGCTGAGACATCACATTCCTGGGCCCTCATGCTCTACCATCTCCCTCTTGAATGGCCACAAAGAGGGGAAGCAGAAGAAAGCCTGGCTTCAGATGAAGTCATTTTGAAGACTGACACCTGGGAAATGAGCCCCTTGTCAATCAACAGGAGTGCTGATTTACCAGAAGCATAGAACAAAGAGTAATAGAGTTGGACGTGATCTTGGTGTCAGACCTGGAAGCCATCTTTTACTCTTTTGGATTTCAGGCCTGCCACACTTTCTACTGCGGGAAAACGGGAGGGGGATTATCAGTGGTGGGTTTCAAAAATTGTTCGAACCTACTCTGTGGGTGTGGCCTCCTTTGTGGGAGTGGTTTACCACCCATGTGACTGGATATGAAATTATGAATTAGTACTTAGGTCGGTCCAAGTAGCTATTCAGAAACTGGCATTGAAGCATGCAGGTTTTAAAGCTGTCAAGTTACAAGATCCTTGCACCCCTAACCCTTTAGAAAAAAAAAAACTAGGGGTCTTCAAACCTGACAGCTTTAAGACTTGTGGACTTCAACTCCCAGAATTCCTCCTCTAGTCACATTGGCTCAGGAACTCTAGCATTGAAGCATGCTAGTCTTAAAGCTGTCAAGTTACAAGATCCTTGCACCCCTAACCCTTCAGCAGTGGTGGGTTTCAAAAATATTTGGAACCTCTTCTGTAGGTGTGGCCTGCTTTCCGGGTCCACTGGTGGAACCTCTTCTAAC
>NW_028261385.1:6285463-6325475 GCF_051295495.1 Thamnophis sirtalis
GATCAGAAAGGTTGGCAGTTTGGTGGTTCAAATCCCTAGTGCCGCGTAATGGAGTGAGCTCCCATTACTTGTCCCCAGCTTCTGCCAACCTAGAAGTTTGAAAGCACATAAAAATGTAAGTAGAAAAATGGGAAGGTAACAGTATTCCGTGCACCTTCAGCATTTAGTCATGCCTGCCACATGACCACGGAAATGTCTTAGGACAGCACTGGCTCTTCGACTTTGAAATGGAAATGAGAACTGCCCCCTAGAGTCAGGAATGACTAGCACACATGTGGGAGGGGAACCTTTACCTTTACTTCACCACCAATCTGGTACAAGGAGGTGAGGATGAAGGGAATTTTTGCAGACGTGAA
Organism: Thamnophis sirtalis; assembly: GCF_051295495.1. NCBI lineage: Eukaryota > Metazoa > Chordata > Lepidosauria > Squamata > Natricidae > Thamnophis > Thamnophis sirtalis. The sequence continues at coordinate 6,285,820 of NW_028261385.1, forward strand.
TTCCAAAATTTTGGAAAGTATGATTTATGATCTAATGGAGAAACAAGCATGTAAAACACAGAAGTTGCCATATAAAACTGCCTTGAGAACTGGGGATATCTTTTAAAAACAGAAAGCAAGTGGAAAGGAATAAGAATAATTCTTGGCCATTGAAAGATTAAAAACAGCGGTCCTTTTTATTTATTTATTTATTTACTTACTTAAGATTAACTTGGGAGGGCAAGTTTTATAGCCAGGCTTCCGGTATTCCGTTGTTAATCTGATCGTTTGGAATTTAATCCTTGCAACTTTATGTAGTTTTGGAGATAAACGCTCTGCACGATTTGGGTGCTCTGTTTCCTTGCTTCTTATGTCTCTTAGAGGGAGATTAGGCAGAGAATTCAAATGTCATAATGTCAGGATTTGAATTTTTGGAATGGAGAAGCTCTTATTTACCTTGCAGGCTGTTATAGTTCCTGCAGTATGAATCACTCTGGATTAGAATTCATTTCAATTTTTTTTTTTTTGCCTTCAGCATTTTCTGTGCATCCAATCCAGTAAATTCAGACTTTTAAGTATTTGTTTTGTTTTCACCCATTTTTGCTAAAAATCCATTTCCTGGATTTTCTGTGAGGATTAAATGTCCTGTATGCTAACCAGTGGTTCAGTGCTAAGACACTGAGCTTGTCGATCAGAAAGGTTAGTGGTTCAGTGGTTCAAATTCCTAGTGCTGCGTAACAAAGTGAGCTCTTGTTACTTGTCCCAGCTTTTGCCAACCTAGCAATTTGAAAGCACATAAAAATGCAAATAGAAAAATAGGTACCAACTTTGGTGGGAAGGTAGCAATGTTCTGTGTGCCTTCAGCGTTTAGTCATGCCAGCCACATGACCATGGAGACATCTTTGGACAGCACTGGCTCTTTGGATTTGAAAGGGAGATGAGCACAGTGAGGAATGACTAGCACATATGTGCAAAGGGAACCTTTATATATGCTGACCCCAGGGGTGGGTTTCTCGCCCCGTTCCAACCGGTTCGGTTGGAACGGGGCTGGCGGCGTCCTCGTGCACCCGCGCAGTGCACACATGCGTACTAGCATCTGTGCGATGCTCCAGCTGCTCCTGGAGGATCGCGCAGGCACTGTATGCGTCCTGTGCATGCATGGAAGCGCAGAACTCGTCAAAACCAGGTAAGGAGTGCGAGCGGGTGGGCGGGCCCTTCGCCATTCCCGGAAGTTACTTACTTCCGGGTTCGCCGACCAACCGGTTCACGGGGACCGCCGCGAACCGGTTGAAACCCACCCCTGGCTGACCCCCAAACCCCCCAAAAGAAAACTTTGTGAAATCCATAAGTGTCTACCATACTAAACTCTGATCTGGAAGTGGTGTGAAAAATATGGAATTGCAAAATATGATGGCAAAATAATCAAAATGGATTCTAACTTAATCTAAGGGGTTGCCACAAGGAAGAGGAGGTCAACCCATTCTTCAAAGTACCTGAAAGCAGAACAAGAAACAATGAATGGAAACTAATCAAGGAGAGAAGCAACCTAGAACTAAGGAGAAATTTCCTGACAGTGAGGACAATTAATCAGTAGAAAGACTTATAGGTGATGGAGTCATCACTGAAGATTTTTAAGAAGAGATTGGACAACTGTTATATGTGAAATGGTTTAAGGTCTCCTGTTTCAGTGGGAAGTTGGACAAGACAAATTCCAAGGGTTCCAAATAGCACCTAAAATTAAATCAGAGTCCAAGGCAAAGTATTGCGCAAAGTTCCAATTTAATAAGAGAGCCATGTTGGCACATCTGGGAAAACACGAATCCGAAAGCTTCCCAGTTTTCCGCACTTAGCTGAAAGTTCAAGAACTTGCCCCCACACCCACAAGTCCATCACATGTTCCAATCTCCCACTGCCATGCTGGCAGTTCCACCCATCCAGTTCCAGTCAGGTGCAGAGGTGCAAAGACAAAGGATGACCTTGGCTTTCTAGAAAGAATTTTGTTATGGCTACACAGCGTCTAACTCCATACAATCCTCCCTCCCATTTTCCCACAATAGAAAAGGCATAGTAGAATAATAGAAAGTGTGGCAGGCCAAAGATCCAAAAGAAAAGATGGCTGCAGGCCTGATGCCAAAATTACTGTCAACTCTGTTATTCTGTTATTCTCCCATGTCTGGGAGAATATCTGATATTTATGTTGTTCTTGAACTTCTACACCAGATTGCTGGTTACTGGAAAATCCCCATTCAGCTGGGACTCGGGAGGCAGAGAATAGATGAGGGTGGGGCCAGTCAGAGGTGGTATTTACCGGTTCTCCAAATTACCCAAAATTTCTGCTACCGGATCTCCAGAACTGGTCAGAACCTGCTGAATTTCACCTCTGTTTTAGACTCTAGTATCCATCAATCATAGTCAACATTATTTATTTGTTTTATTTCTGCCTCATCTTTATTAATTTGATAAACACCTCAAGATAGCAAACATATCTAACATTCCTTTCTCCTCCTCTTTCCCCTGCAATAATAATCGTGTGATGTGGCTTAGGTTGAGAGAGTGATTGGTCCCTCCCGTTGGCTTTCATGTTTAGGACAGGATTGGAACTCACAGTTTCTTGGTGGTTGGTCCAAAGTCACCCAGTGGCTTTCATGCCTAAGGTAGGACTAGATCTCACCCATGCCTGGGGATTGGCCCAAAGTCATCCAACTAGCTTTCATGACAAACGCAGGCCTGGAATTCACATTTTCTTGACTTCCAGCCTGGTGACAAATAATTGTTGGAATTAGAGTACAAAGCATCTTGAGAAGATCACATTGTGTACTTTTGATCTAGATCAGGGGTCCTCAACCTTTCAGACCTCAGGGACCACTAAATTCATAATTTTAAATTCTGCTGACCGCTAATACGATCTGCCTAATGATTGGCTGGGTGGGCGTGGCTAGGTGGTCATGTGACTGGGTGGGTGTGGCCAACTTGATGATATTCACATCAAGGGAATGCCTCACCAGCCTCTAAACGTCCCTCCCCTCCCAGCCACTCCTCACCTGCCCGCCCGGGCTCCTTAGGGCCCCAACAGGAAGCAGTTCTTGGAGTTAAGCAGCCACCATGAGAAAGGAGTTGGCAAAACAGTTCAATTCAAACTGGATCTGACCAAGAAGGAAGCTCAGCAAACACACCTCACTGAGGTCTAGGAGCATAGACTTTCCAAGCAGAGGGAAGATCTGCGGGAGTGCAAGGCCAGGTACCGGCGCCTGGAGCCTCAGTGGACTGAGATGGTCAGACAGTTCCAGGCCATGATGCAGTCCCACTGGAACGAGGCCCTCCGGCTCTTCGCCACCAGCGGCTCTTCCCTCCGGCTTTTACCCAAAGCCCCTCACCAGAAGGCCAAAGCAAACCCCATTTAAATTTCTGCCCCCCTCCAGCCTGCACAAAAAGGCCCCAAAGGGGGAGACTCTCTGCAGCAACACAAACACTCATTGCACGTATCCCTCCCAGGGGGCATAGTTTGAGGGCCCCTGATTGAGTGCAATATAAAAAAATACATATATTGTTTTTCTGCAGATCACCAACATTTTCTTGCAGGACCCCAGTGGTCTACGGACCACCAGTTGGTGACCACTAATATAGAAACCAATCTCCATATTTGCATCAAAATATGTACGGTAAGAGGCATAACATGTGCATAGCATTCGTTGGGTCAAAGTTTCTTCTCTGGAATAATCTTAAGGAGAAAAACCAGACCTTCTGCGTTCCCTTTGATTTGATTTCCGTCATGGTCAGAATACATTTGGCGTGTCTGCACACACACACAGACACACACACACACACACACACACACACAGCTCCCCAAGGTCAGGACAGCAATCTCTCTTATTGCAACAGTTGGTCTGAAAGGAGCGTGCCCCAAGTCATGATTCCTTTAACTATTTCATTTTGACTGCCCTTCATTTTATTCACCCTTGTCATCTGGCTTCCGCATCACTCCTTGTCAACAAATTTCAAATTCTCCAGCAACTCTAATATTGATTCGGGGATTTATTGAGCCATTGAGTTGTTTGATGTATTGATTTCCATCTTCTAGCTTCCGTGGCTAGAGATTTTCAGAGAGGTCTGTGGACAGAATTCGGCAGCGAAAGGCCCAGAGCTCATCTGTAGCGAGACATTTCACAGGCGTTATTTCCCTTGTCCTTATGACAAACAGGGTGATTTTGGAAGTCAGTTAAGATTCATTCGCTCTCTCGCTCTCTCTCACTCTCACTGTCTCTGTCTCTCTCTGTCTCTGCCTCTCTCTCTTTCTCTCATTCTCTAATTCTCCCTCTCTTTCTCTCTCCTTGTCTCTGTCTCTCTCATTCTCTCTTCCCCCTTTCTCTCTCCCTGTCTCTCTCTCTTTCTGTCTCTCTCATTCTCTCTCCCCCTCTCTCTGTATCTCTCATTCTTTCTCTCACCCCTCTCTGTCTCTCTATCTATCTGGTTGTCTCTCTCTCTCTCATTCCCTCTCCCTCACTTTCTCTCCCCCTGTCTCTCTCTCTGTCTCTCTCATTCTTTCTCCCCCTCTCTCTGTGTCTCTCATTCTTTCTCTCCCCCCACTCTGTCTCTCTATCTATCTGTTTGTCTCTCTCTCTCTCTCATTCCCCCTCTCTCTCTTTCTCTCTCCCTGTCTCTCTCTATCTATCTCTCTTATTCTCTCTCTCCCCCTCTGTCTCTGTCTCTCATTCTTTTTCTTCTGCACTCTCTGTCTCTCTCTGTCTCTCTCTCTGTCTGTCTGTCTCTCTCTCATTCCCTGTCCCCCTCTCTGTCTCTTTCTCTCCCCTGTCTCTCTCTCTCTCTCACTCACTCTGAATTTCTCTCTCTATCTGTTCTCTGTCTCTCTCTGTCTCTCTCTCTGTCTGTCTGTCTCTCACTCTCACTCTCTGTCTGTCTCTCTCTGTCTCTCTTTCTGTCTCTCTCTCTCTCTCTCTGTCTCTCTCTCTCTCCCCTCAGTGGAAGAGGGGAAGATATGAGCACTGCAGAATGGAGGCTGCAGAATAACAGATTAGGAAGGGACCTTGAAGATCTTCTAATCCAGCCCTCTGTTCAAGCAGGAAACCCCATACCAGTGATGGCTAACCTGTTTGTCGCTCTGTGCCAACAGTGTGTGTGTGTGTGTGTGTGTGTGTGTGTGTGTGTGCATGCACGACAGTATGTGCACATGCACCCATAATGCAATGCATGCATGACCCCTGTGTACACTCCACCCCTGCTCATGAGTGTGTGATCCCCTGCATTTCCTCCACACCCTCTGCATGCACATGTGCCCCACCCATCATGCATGCGTGTGTGACCCCTGCACATGTGCATATCCCCCTGCGCTATCCCCTCCCCCATGCACACACGATCCCCTGAATATACCCCCACACACATCCCTGTGCAACCCCCAGTCATGTGCATACTATCCCGCACATATGAATGCAACCCCACACACTGCACCCCACACATGCACTCATGATTGCCCATGCGCCTGCCACCACCTCGTACATGCATGCGTGTCTCCCGCATGTGCCTTGCCCACATGCAAGCACGGCAGAGATTCGAAAACCAGCTGAAGTGGGGCAATGGTTCACGGGCCCGTAGAGATGGCTCCGTGTGCCACCTGTGGAACGCATGCCATAAGTTTGCCATCACGGCCCTATACCAATTCCAGAGAAATGGTTGTCCATCTCTTCTTGAAAATCTCCAGTGTGGGAACACCTATTTAAGTGCCTAAGGTGGGACTAGAAATCAACATCTTCCGGTGATTAGCCCAAAGCACTCCATCCTTCTGAGGTGGATAAAATGAGGACCCAGATTGTAGGGGGCAATATGCTGACTCTGTAAACCACTTGGAGAGGGCTGAAAGCCCTATGAAGCAGTATACCGTATATACTCAAGTATAGGCCGGCCCGAATATAAGCCGAGGCACCTAATTTTACCACAAAAAACTGGAAAAGTTATTGACTCGAGTATAAGCCTAGGGTGGGAAATGCAGCAGCTACCGGTAAATTTCAAAAATAAAAATAGATACCAATAATGTTTTTGAATATTTATTTCAAAGAAACACAGTAAACTAGCTCTGGGACATCGTTATGTGGCTGCTTGCCATAACAAGGAGGAGGTGGGACATCGTTGCAGAGTGGCAGGAGGGGGAGGAAGGGGAATCGTAAGACAGCCCTGCATTACATTAGAACGTGAGGAGGGGGGATGGTGCGGTGCGCGCTGCGCGGCAAACTAACACAGAGGGAGGGGAAACTCACAGGGGCGCCGGGCCATTCACGAGCATCACCCAGCGGCATGGCCCCGCCCCTTTTTCTCCTCCATTTTGGGCACATTTTTCACTGACTCAAGTATAAGCCGAGGCGGCTTTTTTCAGCCCAAAAAGTGGGCTGAAAAACTCGGCTTATACTCGAGTATATACGGTATAAGTCTAACTGCTATTGCTATTGCTATTGCTATTAAATATTTCCCCAAAATATTTCATTCTCTAGGAGGGAGTATGCTCCCCACAGCTTAATAAACAAAGATCTGCAGATGAAATCTATCCTTCCTGTAAATGCCAACAATCTAACTAAAATTTATTTAGCGTCTCTCCCAGTTTCCCCAACTCTGAAAAAAAATTGGAGCTTCTTCTAGTAGATGTGTTGATTGATTGATTGATCAATTAAATTTGTTTGCTACCCATCTCGTTGCAAGGTGACTGTTACATTGTCTTCCGCCTTTGAGTTCCCTATCTTCTTTCCACACAGTTCCGGGACTATATTTGTGTTACAAGAAAGTGTTAGGATCCCTCCATAATTATAAAAAAACAGTTATGGGCTACGTATCGACAGAAAACCCCAAGATGGTGAAGAATTGTGCATCTTGTAAAGGTATTTTTTTTTAAATAAAGAATCATGAGTCTTAGAGCTAATGTTATATATGATGGCAGCATTATATAGCCACTGGAGTGGAAATAGAATTGTGCTGCGGGTTTATTGATTATGTAAATCATGATTTGAACAACTAGAAAGATACCGAGAGGAACGTAAAGCAAGTGCAAAGCCAATCTTCAAACTGAGACTATAGGACTGTGATGGTGAACTTATGGCACACGTGCCATTGGTGCCACACAGAGGCCTCTCTGTGGGCATGTGCCCCATCACCAGCTGCTCTTTTGGTTTCTGATGCACTGTTCTTTGCACGCTCTGGAGCCCTGGAAAACAGGACACCAGCTAACTGGTGCGCATGCGCATGGTGGCCAGCTGATCTTTGGGTTTCTGGCACTCCAGCGCATGTGAAGACAAGCTGACTAGCACGCATGCATGTGCCGGAGACCCAAAAATCAGCTGGCCAGTGCAAGCATGCACACCAGTCAGCTGGTCTTTGGGTTTCCAATGCTCTGGCACCAGTGGTGGGTTGCAGGCGGTATGCCCTGGTACAGGCGTACCGGAGCCTGCCCGAAGCACTGGGTACCATTCTGGTATGCTACTCCGGAGGACCCACCCGAGCTCCTTACCTTTCCTTTAAAGTCTTTGGCGCTTCCGCATAAGCCGCGCAACACTCCACAAAGCAGCTGGAGCGTCACAGAGGCTTGTGGAAGCGTCTCCGGCAGGTATGACACATGCGCATGCCACACACATGTGCATGTGTGCAGTGTGCATCCATATGGATGATGCTGGGCCCGTTCCAACCGTATCACTGTCTGGCACACCTTCGGAATTTTTGTGCCGAAAAGGTTCGCCCTCACTGATATGGGAGATTTTTTTTACAGTGAGTCTGATACCAAGACTTGGGGGAAGAGTTAATTTCTTGAAATCTGTGAAAAGGTTGGAATATTATTGTGTTGTTATTTCTTAAAACTATATGACGATAAATCATAGCAGGACTATGTTTCCCTGGTTGCGGTTTTTCTAATAGAAGCAGCAAGATTCTGGCTTCCTCATACCCAACATTTGACATTTTTTCCTTAGAGGCACCCCAGAAGGGAGAGAAACACTTTTTAAAGTCTTACTCCAGTTGGTTGAAAAGTTGGGAGCACAGACACACTTTCTAAGCTTTTCTTTTGAAGACTGTGGGAGCTAAAGGAGATCCCACTTGGGAGATACAACACGGTGTCTGAAAGGCGATTTCCCCAAGAGAAATAGAGTCGGTTTCTTTTCTACAGCAAGCTTTATCAAATAAATGCTTATATTCTCCCGTTCTGGAAAGTAAATTTCCTTCCTTCCTATCTTCCTTCCTTTCTCCCCTCCCCCTCCCTCCCTCCTTTTCCTTCTTTTCTCCCTCTCTCTCCCTCCCATGCTTTCTTCATCCTTTTCCTTCCTCCCTTCCTTCCTTCCTCTGTCCCTCCCTCCATCCCTCCCATCTTTCCTCCCTCAGCCTTTTTCCTTCCTTCTTCCCTCCATCCTTCCTTTCCTTCCTTCCATCCATCTCTTTCCTCCCTCCCTCACTTCCTCCCTCCCTTGCTTTCTTCCCTGCAGCCTTTTCCTTCCTTCCTTCCTTCCTTCCTTCCTTCCTTCCTTCCTTCCTCTGTCCCTCTCTCCGTCCCTCCCATCTTCCCTCCCTTAGCCTATTCCTTCCTCCCTCCCTCTTTCTTTCCTTCCTTTCTTCCTTCCATCCATCTCTTTCCTCCCTCCCTTCCTCCCTTCTTCCCACCCTCCCTTGCTTTCTTCCTGCAGCCTTTTCCTTCCTTCCTTCCTTCCTTCCTTCCTTCCTTCCATCCATCTCTTTCCTCCCTCCCTCACTTCCTCCCTCCCTTGCTTTCTTCCTGCAGCCTTTTCCTTCCTTCCTTCCTTCCTTCCTTCCTTCCTTCCTTCCCTCCATCCTTCCTTTCCTTCCTTCCATCCATCTCTTCCCTCCCTCCCTCACTTCCTCCCTCCCTTGCTTTCTTCCTGCAGCCTTTTCCTTCCTTCCTTCTTTCCTTCCTTCCTTCCTTCCTTCCTTCCTTCCTTCCATCCATTCATCCATCCATCCATCCATGATTTAACTATATGTGGCTCAGACAATTTGCTACTTTCTCATTCAACACCTTATGCAGAATCGGAAGGAACGATTCATTCAGTAACCAGCTAAAACACACCCTGAGTATCTTTTATTCTGTTCAAAATACCCAATTGCATTTGGGGCAGAAAAATGATTAGGCAGTTTTACTGCCTGGTAAATGCCACATTTTTTTATCTCTCCCCCCCCCCCCAAAAAAAATATTATCCCTCCATATGCTGCGTTTAAAAATAAAATAAATGTGCATGCAAATAAGTCTTCCGTCATCGTGTTGGAAACTTTACAGGCTTTGATTGACTCGCCCTGGGTCAAACTGAACATCTGGGGAAGAAACCCAACCTTGGATGTCATTTCGCCTTCTTGAATACTCAAAACGGCGGAGCATTTGGAAGTGGACGAGGTGAAATGAAAACATCAGGGGGTGGTAGAAGAAAGGCTGGCAAATCTTAGCATTCCCTCCAGGCAGGATTAGAGGATGGGGCTGAAAATGTTTGGCATATCCCCAAGTTCACATCTATGCAAGAAGAGATAGACTGGGAAATGTCTTCGAGCCGAGCTTTTGTGCTTCATTTAGTTGCTCAGTCAAATCTCTACAGCCTTGCTCTTCGCGCAGCTTGAAGAGAGTTGTGCAGGTAAGGGATTTACCTGTTGGACTGAATACCGAATCAATCAATCTGTCTGTCTGTCTGTCTGTCTGTTTGTCTGTCTGTCTGTCTGCCTGCCTGCCTGCCTGCCTGCCTGCCTACCTACCAGTGGTGAGTTTCAAAATTTTTTGGAATCTCTTCTGTAGGTGTGGCCTGCTTTCCAGGTCCACTGGTGGAACCTCTTCTAACCGGTTCGGTAGATTTGACGAACCGGTTCTACCGAATATGTGTGAACTGGTAGGAACCCACCTCTGCTACCTACCTACATTTATACAGAGAGAGAGAGAGACAGAGAGACAGAGAGACAGAGAGACAGAGAGACAGAGAGACAGAGAGACAGAGAGACAGAGAGACAGAGAGACAGAGAGACAGAGAGACAGAGAGACAGAGAGACAGAGAGACAGAGAGAGACAGAGACAGAGAGACAGAGACAGAGAGACAGAGAGACAGAGAGAGACAGAGACAGAGACAGAGAGACAGAGACAGAGAGACAGAGAGAGACAGACAGACAGACAGATAGACAGACAGACAGACACTTATGGCTCTGTGTGTGCATGTTCCAGCATAATTCTGGAACGCCTTCAGCAATTCCAACCAAACTTGGTACGTAGATGACTTACTCTCTGGAAACAAATACTGTGGGCATAAGACACTCCTTACACCCCTTGGGGTATGTGTGTCCATGTGTGTGTCCGTGTGTGTGTTGCACCATAACTCTGGAATGCCTGGGCCACTGAAATGAAAAGGACTGAATTGTATCTAGTGTCAAGTCACAGTATTTTTGACAGTGATAGTGTGCATTTTGGATTCAAGTTCTGTTAAGATGTAGCCTGTTGTGCCTTAAAATGGTTTCTACTGTACAGCCATGGTAACAGCTTTGCAGTACTACACAAGGGGGCTCCCTCTAATAAAGGATTGGGATAAATGCATACCGGGGCTATGCCAGGTTATCAGTTAGTACAGAATAATAGAGTTTGGAGGGATCTTGGAGGTCTTCTAGTCCAGTGTTTTTCAACCACTGTGCCGCGGCACACTAGTGTGCCGTGACATAGTGTGAGGTGTGCCGTGGGAAAAACACCCGCCGGCATTGCGTCCCAGCTGGCGGGCAGAGGCTGAGTCGGCCGGCCGGCCTCTCCCCGGCTACCTCGGCCGCGCCTGGTGGGGGGCAGGGAGGCGGCGCGCTCCAGGCCACCCCGCGCCCCAGCCGCATCCCCGGGGCCGCAGGAGCCACCAGTTGGGAGGAGCGTCGCGTCTCATTGCCGGCCGCCTCCGGGATTGCTAAAAATAGTGGCGGGCGGAAGCAGGGAGGGTCTCGGGCTCCGTTGGAGGGCGGCCCCTCTGCGCTGCGCTCGGGGCTGCTCTGGCGGCCGTCGGGCCCCGTTGGCCCCTTGGCGCTCTTGCCACGCATGCCCCGCTCCCGCCCACTTCCCCCCCCTTGCCAACGCGGGGCCCTGGTCCCAGCGCCCGTTGGATTGGGCCTGGGGGCTTCCTCCTTGCGGGAAAGTGGCGGTGACTTTCTCTCGCTCGGTAACTCTGCCCCCCCACCCACCGGACGGAGGAGAGCTGGGGAAGCAGAGCGCGGGGTCACTGCCGCTCGTGGCCGCGGAAGCTCGCGCGGTGGCAGCTTCAGCCTCCTCTGTTCAGCCTTCTGGCCCAGCCAGAGAGGAGCGCCGAGGGCCAGGGATGCAGCTGCAGCTTCTGCCGCTTTCTTTGAAAACAGAGATTGACAGGGAAGTTCCCCCTCTGAGACCATGGGAGTTAGGATCCCACCTCCACAGCCACAGGAAAGGCTCCTGAAATAAGCGCTTGGCCTTATTTTTGGGGAGGTTATTATTTTTGAGGTGGCGAGCGTGGTCACCTCATGGCTGCTGCTGTGTTGCAATGTTGCAATGTTTTCAGGGAGGGCTTATTTTTGGGGGAGGGCTTATTTTAGCGCATGCGCTCAGAAGCCCAATTGGGCTTACTATCTGGGGAGGTCTTATTTTCAGAGAAACAGGGTACTACCCCTCATTGTTTTCTCCTAATGAAAGGATGTTTTTTTTTTAACATTATACATTTGCACTTTATTTGTTCATTGCATGTTAAAGAAGAATTATTATTCAGGTATTCAAGTATATACATAGGCCCAGGGCTGCTTTCTTTTACGCACACCACACACACACACACACACACACACACACACACACACACAGAGAGACAGTTCACCAGACCAAGAATCAGCCCCTGCTGCTGGGCAAGAGCAGAGGTGAGCTGGGGCCGCATTAGCAAACAATGGCTGGACAGAGTCTTGCTTCCCAACCTTGGTTGACTGAAATAACACACACACACACACACACACACACACACACACACACACACACACACACACACCACTGAGCTGGCCTTCCACTGTGGCCTGGCAGGGAGGCTCCTTACTCAGTGTTGACCAGGGTGCACCATTTTCTAATGGTGGTGTGCCTCATGATTTTTTTCATGAAAAAAGTGTGCCTTTGCACAAAAAAGGTTGAAAAACACTGTTCTAGTCCACAGATGTCGAACTGGATTTCTTTGAGGGCAAGAACAGCATTGTAGTTCTCCTCCATGGGCCAGTGGGGGTCAGGGCAGTGGGGAGATGGGATGGACGCCTCCTGCAACACTTTGCTGGCCAAAATGGGATGGGGGGCCTTCAGAGGTTGTAGGTCCGTGATGGCGAATCTATGGCATGCATGTTGCAGGTGGCATACAGAGCCCTGTCTGAGGGCACATGAGCCATCACCGCAGCTCAGATGCACCGCACACATGCATGCGCCTCCCACCAGCCAGATGGTTTATGGGTCTCTGCCACGCATGCACAGGGGCTGGGGGAGCATGGGGGTCATGTATGCATGTGTGGGGGAATGCTGGAGTCACACGCACATGTGCAGGGAAAAGGTCTCATGCGTGGGGGAAGGGGTTTGCACATGCATGCACAGGGGCAGGGCGTGGGGGTGCGCACACCTGCATGACTCAAGGGGGCATGGGAGGGTCGCACGCACATTGGATTATGGGGTGTGCACTCTCTTGGCACAGAGCAACTAAAAAGTTAGTCATCACTGTTGTAGATACTTTCTCACTGGAGGCTTTTACTAAAAGACTGGACAACCACATGTCTGAAATGGTAGAGGGTCTCCTTACTGAGCAGGGGTTAAACTAGAAGACCTCCAAGGTTCTGTAGGAAGTCAGCACCCACCCCTCTCCTAGGAAAATGAGATATTTTAGGAAATATTTAAAGGGTAGACTATTTCCCCTAAAAGAAAGGCAGAAACTCATCACCTTCCCCCCTTTGTCAACGGGCCATTAAGGCCTGAAGCCAGGCTATTCTATATCACAAAGATCTACCTCCTTCAGGCAGAGCTATAGGAGGAATTGCCCAAAGCCCTTTCATTATATTATCACCCAGCAAGGCTCAACCAAGCCTGAGACTCAAAACACAACCTATAAAGTTACCCCTGCGTGGCCCCATGGGAGTCTGACAACCAATCAGAATACAAGCTCAAATTCAATAGCTGTCAGACCTGCAATTATATTCTTTTTAGAATTTTGGCCTGCCACACTTTCTCTTATTTCGTTATGCTGTTTCATTAGTATAGTTGATGGGAGGGGGGAATAGACAGGAGTAGGATTGTGGAATGTGTTGTTATCATTCTTTTCTAGAAGACCAAGGTCATCTTTTGTCTCCGCACTTTTGCACCTGACCGGAAGCAGCTGGGTGTGGATGCCAGCGTGGGAAGAAGAAGATTGGACCATGTGATGGATTGTGGGCGTGGGGACAAGATCATGAACTTTTAACTGGGTGGAATTGTGATGTCATTTCCAGAATTGGGATTAACACAGATGTGCTAAGATGTCTGCTTTATTAAATTGGAACTATAAGGATCGTTTTGCCTTGGACCCTGATTTAATTCTACATGATACTTGGAACACTGACAATAGCCCCAGAGAGGACATAAAACCCAGGCACTCTCAGGATCTCTTCCCCTTTTTTTCCTTGGTCCAAGATCTTCAAACCACGTGATCCTGTCCACCATTAAAACCATCTTTCCAAGGAGCCTCCATGTTTCCAGTGTTCTTCTCCCCATGTCAAATGCTGCTTCATTTAATGATCAGGAAAGAAACCACTCAACTCCATTTGTTTGAAATTAAGTGTACTTTTACTAATTACAAATGAATAGTAGAAAAGCTAAGCTGAATCTGGTTAATTGGGCACGAAAGCAATGATTATCATGTATAGGTCAATCCCCTCCCCTTGGCATCCCAGTCCATAGTCCAATTATAATTCACCTAACTGTCAGGTGAGAGATATCTTCAAAAAACATCATCAGGATGGAATGCTGGACAGTTAACCTTGGCGGGAAACTCCCTTCCTCCACATGTGCAATGAGATGGTCAGGACAGCTTCGAGAATATTCCTCCAGCACATAATGATTCCCCTCCCAAATACCATGCCTCCCCCTCCCCGTTTCAATGGCAGCCGAAGCAGCAGCAAGGCAGAGGCTGACACCCCACTTGGAACTGAACCCAGAAGGACGTTTCTTCCAACGGTTCCTTCCGCCTCTATTCTGTATATATCTATGTAAGTTTCATTCATTATTTTTCAGGGAAGAGGGGGGAAAAAGGGATGACTCATTTTCTCACCCAGTTGCTCTCTTTTTTTATATAGCAATAGCAGTTAGACTTATATACCGCTTCATAGGGCTTTCAGCCCTCTCTAAGCGGTTTACAGAGTCAGCACATTGCCCCCAACAACAATCCGGGTCCTCTTTTTACCCACCTCGGAAGGATGGAAGGCTGAGTCAACCCTGAGCCGGTGAGATTTGAACAGCCGAACTGCCGAACTAGCAGTCAGCTGAAATAGCCTGCAGTGCTGCATTTAACCACTGCGCCACCTCGGCTCTCTTGAAGCCAGTAACAACAAAAGGTGGATTATTTTACTAAAGCAAACATTAATTCCACTCCACCCTCTCCCTCGCTCCTCCAACTGCTTCCCTAGCAACTTCTGGTTCAGCTTGGGTTCTCTCCCCTGCTCCTTAAAACCTCTCATTGATTTTACATCTTCCTTTTTACGATATAAAATTGTCCCACCACTGATTTTACATCTGTCCTTATGGGGTTGCTTCTGCTGAGCTTGTCTAGACTCCCAACATGCCGCTCCAAATGGAGGCCTCTCCTGCGACTGCAGCTGCTGACGGATTAGCCGCAGCCTGAAATGACAACTCCAAATTACTTACATCAAAACCCATCACTGTCGGAGGGAGGGAGGGAGGGGGGAATTTAAGAAGGGGGTGAAAGTGTCTCAAACTTTGCTTTTAAAGTAACAGAAAGCTAACAGTCGGGAAAGTTAGTTGGACAGATGATAGGCAGGCTGATGTGATGGGCTGCAATCGAGCCCAGAGCTGGATAGGAGACAAGAAGAGAGGATAGATATTCCCTATGTAGCGGTAGCACTTAGACTTATATACCGCTTCATTCTGCTTTCCAGCCTTCTCTAAGCAGTTTGCAGAGTCAGCATCTTGCCCCACATCAATCTGGGTCCTCATTTTACTGACCTCAGAAGGATGGATGGCTGAGTCAACCTTGAGCCAGTTAGGATTGAACTCCTGATAGTGGGCAGAGTTAACTTGTAGTACATGGCAAATGTAAGTAAGTGAGTGAGTGAGTGAGTAAGTAAGTAAGTAAGTAAGTAAGTAAGTAAGTAAGTAAGTAAGTCAGTCAGTCAGTCAGTCAGTCAGTCAGTCAGTCAGTCAGTCAGTCAGTCAGTCAGTCATTGGGGAGAGAGGGAGGGAGGGAGGAAAAACATGGAGGGAAGAAAGCAAGAGAGGGATGGAGAGAGAGGAAAGAAAGAGGGGAAAGGATGGAGAGAAGAAAGCAAAGAAGGGAGGAAGGAAAGAGATGAGAAAAAAGGAAGGAATTGTAAAACCACTTAGACATATACAGTTTCACAGTTCTATACAGCCCTCTCTATGCAGGTTACAGAGTCAGAATATTGCCTGCCCCCCCAACAATCTGGGTCCCCAATTTACCAATCTTGGAAGGATGGAAAGCTGTGTCAACCTTGAGCTAGTGCGGATCAAACCCCTGGCAGTCAGCAGAATGAGCCTGCAATTCTGCAATCTAAATATATTAGGGTGAGAATAGTAAGGGTTTAGTCCAGTAAGATTCTGTCAACTGTTGATAAACAGATTAAGAACTGGATTCAGGTTTAAACCAAGGATGATGTAGAACACTTTGACCAGACTCCAGTTCTAATCCCTTACTATGTTGTGGATCCTTGGTGCTCTCTCTGAGCGTGGTTGGTTTCTTGCAGGGGTGGGTTCCTGCCAGTTCTAACCTCTTCTATAGAAGAGGTTCCACAAATGTGAACCGGTTCCAGCTCCCTCCCCCCGCCTGTCCGCACATCATCAAGATGAAGAGCGAGAGGAGGAATTCTGGGAGTTGAAGTCCACAAGTCTTAAAGCTGTCAAGTTTGAACACCCCTGGAGGTTTTTTTTCTAAAGGGTTAGGGGTGCAAGAGTCTTGTAACTTGACAGCTTTAAGACTTGCGTGCTTCAAATGCCAGAGTTTCTGAGCCAGCATTTTGGTGTCTAAGCAAGAGTGTTGTTAAGTGAGTTTCACCACATTTTACAAGTTGGCCATGCCCACCCAGTCACATGACTGCCAAGGCACTCCCATTCAGTCACATGGCTGGCAAGCCACTCCCACCCAGTCACATGGCCAGCAAGCCACTCCCACAAAGCAGACCACACCTACAGAAGAGGTTCTAAAAAAATTTGAAACCCACCACTGGTTTCTTGCTCCCAGTTGGTAGGAAGTACCAATTTGGACAAACAATCGGACGGTAAACAACAGCCTAATCAAGGAACTACAAGAAGAAAACAACACTCCCACCCACATTGACAGAGGAAGCTAGTATATACAATATAAACAGAGAGCACTCCCTTTTAGTACTGATGATGTTACCTAGCTGGGTCATGAAACATTTGCAATAACCAAGCTTATGTACCCCATAGTTCAGCCCTGAGGTATGGCCTACCGTTTATACCTAATCAGAGAAGAAACCCTACTCCCTTCTAGCACTGATAAGATTATCTTGTTGGATCAGGACATAATTGCTAGAAAACAACCACGTTCAGAGAGTACCATGGACCCTAAAATCATCATCCTCCTCTCCTCCTCCTCCTCTCTCACAATCCCACTCTCTTTTGCCATTGATGATGTCATTTAGTTGGGTCATGAAACATCAGCAAGAAAAAACCAAATTCAGAGAGCACCAAGGGACCCCAGAATCATCCTCCCCCTCCCCCTCCAATACCCTACTGCCTTCTAGCCTGATGATGTTGCCTACTTGGGTCATGAAATGTCCACAAGAAAGCAACCAAGCTCAGAGGTCACCAAGGAGCCCAGAATCCTCATCCTCCTCCTCTTTTTCCTCCTCCTCTCTCACAACCCCACTCCCTTTCAGCACCAATGATGTCACTTAGTTGGGTCATGAAATGTCTTCAAGAAAACAACCAAGATTAGAGATCACCAAGGAGCCCACCAATTCTTGATTTTCTTTTGTTTTCCTAGATTTGTTGTTGTTGTTGTTTGTTTGTTTGTTTCCACAAATTGTTGGTTTGTCCCAGGGGTGAAATCCAGCAGGTTCTGGAGAACTGGTAGTGGGAATTTTGAGTAGTTTGGAGAACTTGCAAATGCCACCTCTGGCTAAACCCCAGATTAGGATGGGGATGGAGATTTTGCAGGATCCTTCCCCTGTGATGCCACACCACGCCCACCAAGCCACACCATGCCCATCAAGCCACACCACACCCACCAAGCCACACCATTCCCACCAAGCCATGCCACAGAACTGCAGTAAAAAAAAAATTGAATGTCACCAATGGTTGCAGTGGTTAAATGCAGCACTGCAGGCTACTTCAGCTGACTGCAGTTCTGCAGTTCGGCTGTTCAAATCTCACCGGCTAAGGGTTGACTCAGCCTTCCATCCTTCTGAGGTGGGTAAAATGAGGACCCAGATTGTTGTTGGGGGCAATATGCTGACTCTGTAAACCGCTTAGAGAGGTCTGAAAGCCCTATGAAGCGGTATATAAGTCTAACTGCTATTGCTATTGTTTGACGGCAGTTGGCGAATTTCACTTTGAACTTGAACCACATCAAAAATCGGGCGGCCTCTCCATTTCCTTTAAGTGAGCAATCTTCTCCCCTGCCGTCCTTCCATCCTTCTTCGGATTCCGTTCCCAAGGCATCCTTCCACTCTCCTGGTTAATGAAACCTCACCCTGCAACCAGCCAAGTTGATCACGGGGCCCCACGGGGAACTCACGGTGTCATCCTCCTATTCCTGAGCAGTGACCCCGGCAATTCTAGATGTGGTCCTGCGTGCCGTTGTGTCAGAACAAAAGAAGGCTACAATCAACAACCGGCCGCCGGGAGGATTTGGAAATGTCACGAATGCTGAGTGGCCAGTTTTAACTGCCCTCTTTCTCGGCGTCCAGCTCTCCTCCCCAGGCCTTCCCTCCCTCCCGCGCGTGGCAACTTGGCTCTACTTAGCTCCCATTTTGCCACCCTCAATTTCCATGCCTAATGAGCCCTGAGCTGAGTTAATAATGGATGTAATAAGTAATGACTCATGGGGGTGGGAGGGGGGGGTGGAATGGCCGGGGTGTCTCGGTGTGAGATGAAGAGAAAGGCTGGGCCCGGGTGCGTCTGTTCTGCTGTGTTACTGGCTACCAAACAGGGCCAGCCATCAATAAAAGGGGAGATGACAGATGAGTTCATTTAATGGAATTCCTCCGAGTGAGCCTCCGCGAGTTCTTGTTGGGAGGGTGGGTTTTTAACTCTTTCTTTCTTTCTTTCTTTCTTTCTTTCTTTCTTTCTTTCTTTCTTTCTTTCTTTCTTTCTTTCTTTCTCCTGTCTCTCTTATTTTCTTCTTTCTTTCTTTTTTTCTCTCTCTCTCTTCTTTTATTCTTTTCCCTTTCTCTCGGCTTTCTTCCTCTTTTTCCCTTTCTCTCTCTTTTTCTTTCTCTTTTTCTATCCTTTTCCCTTTCTCTCACTTTCACTCTCTCACACATTTTCCCTTTCTCTCTCTCAGCTTTCTCTTTCTGTACTTCCTCTTTCTCCTCTCAATCTTTCTTTCTTTTTTCTTTCTCTCTCTTTATTTTCTCTCTGCTTTCTTCCTCTCTTTCCCTTTCTCTTTTTCTTTCTCTTTCTCTGTCTTTTACTCTCTCACATTTTCACTTTCTCTCTCTCAGCTTTCTCTTTCTGTACTTCCTCTTTCTCCTCTCTCTCTTTCTTTCTTTTTTCTTTCTATTTCTCTCCTCCCTTCTCCCTCCTTTCTCCCTCCCTCCTTCTCTCTTTCTCTCTTTCATTTTTCTTTCTTTCTCTCTCTCTTCTCTCTTTCTCTTCTTTCTCTTACTCTCTGTGCTTCCTCTTTCTCCTGTTTCTCTTTTTTTCTCTCTCTCTTTCTCCCTCTTTTGTTCTTTCTTTCATTTGTTTGTTCTTTCTTTCTCTTCTTGTCTATCTATATCTATCTATCTATCTATCTATCATATATATATATATATATATATATATATATATATATATATATATATATATATATATATATATATATATATATATATATATATATATATATATATATATATATATATATTCTTTCTCTTCCTCTCTCTCTCTCTCTCTCTCTCATTCTCTTTCTCTCTCTTGGCTTTCTTTCTTTCTTTCATTCATTCATTCATTCATTCATTCATTCATTCTTCCTTCCTCCTTTCCCCTCCTTTCCCCTCCCTCATCTTTTTTCCTTTTTTCCTTCCTTTCTCCCTTCCTTCCTTCCTCCCTTCTTTCTTTCCCTTTCTTTATTTCTTTCTTTCTCCTCTCTCCCTTTCTCTATCTCTCTCTTTCTTTCTCTCTCTTTCTTTTCCTCTTTCTCTGCCTTTTCTCTTTCTCTTCTCTGTCTCACTTTATCTTTCTCCCTCACTTTCTCTTTCTCTCTCTGCTTTCTCTTTCTTCCTCTCTCTCTTTTTTTCTCTCTCTTTCCCCACTGCTCACCCCCCTCCCTCGACATACCCACAAACCAGATGCCTACCCCTCCTCTAAAACTCAATGTTGAGTGATGAATATGATACCTCTTGATGGGAAAATCTCCTTCTGTGCATTGGACTCAAAACTTTCTGTAACCACCTGCTTCCTGCATCTGCTTATACGCCAGTTAGTGGCTGGTTGACATTGTGCAAAGACTGGTCAAAGAAATGAGAGAGGTTAAGCATTAGGGAAGAATTGGGGGCTTTACATCCTAGTGTAATAGACATGTGACTGACCTGATTTTACAAACTTTTTTTAGTCGTCATTAAGCAAATCATCAGGCACATTAAGCAAATCCCTCAGTCATTAAAGGGACCCATATGCTATAGGCACATGAAGTAAAAGCCAGGTTTGGAAAATAGTCATAAAATGCAGTCCCATGACTACAAGACGTTGCAAGTGCTCATAAAAGTAAAAGGAGTTGGACTAGAAGACCTCCAAGGTCCCTTCCAAATTTGTTCTTCTGTTCTTCTGATCCAGATTTCCCCTGTCCAGTCATGTCCGACTCTAGGGGGCGGTACTCATCTCAGTTTCTTAACCAAGGGAGCCAGCGCTGTTGAAGACACTTCCATGGTCATGTGGCCACCACAACTATACTTAACTATATTTACACTTACTATAGGAACATAAAATGTTGTTACTTTCCCACCAAAGTGGTACCCATTTATCTACCTGCATTTTTATGCTTTCAAACTGCTAGGTTGGCAGGAGCTGGAGCAAGGAACGGGAGCTCACCCCATTGCATCTTGATCCAGGGATGCTCAGCTTTCCAGCTACAAGCTCAGCATCTTGAGCCGCTAAACCATAAAGTTGCCATAAAGGCGTAGAGATAAAAACATGAATAACGGTCGCAGGAAATGGTTACGGCCAGTCTAGAGAAAATAAGGACTAAGGGGTGAGATGATAGGAGTCTTCCAGTATTTGAGGGGCTGCCACAAAGAAGAGCACCGAAAAGCAAGACAAGAAAGAAAGGATGGAGACTAATCAAGGAGAGAAGCAACTTGGAATTAAGGAGAAACTTCCTAAAAGGGAAGACCATCAACCATAGCAATAGCAATAGCAATTGTTAGACTTATATACCGCTTCATAGGGCTTTCAGCCCTCTCTAAGCGGTTTTACAGAGTCAGCATATTGCCCCCAACAACAATCCAGGTCCTCATTTTACCCACCTCGGAAGGATGGAAGGCTGAGTCAACCCTGAGCCTGGTGGGATTTGAACAGCTGAACTGCTGAACTGCAGTCAGCCTGAAGTAGCCTGCAGTGCTGCATTTAACCACTGTGCCACCTTGGCTCAGAGGAACAGTTTGCCTTCAGCTGTTGTGGGTCCATCACTGGAGAAGTTCATCACTTTTAAGAAGAGTCACTTGTCTAAAAAATGATATAGGACTGTGATGCCGAACCTACGGCATGCGTGTCACAGGGGGAACACAAACCATTGCCCAAGCTCAGCTCCACCACGCATGTGAGTGCACCTCCCACCAGTAGGCTGATTTTTCAGGTCTCTGCCATGCATGTGCAGGGTGCATGCGAGAGATGTCCACATATATGTGTGGTGGGGGGCACGAGGTCACACACATATGTGGGGGACAGGGGGGTCATGTGTGCATCAGTGGTGGGTTCTGGATCCCGTTCCAACTGGTACGGTTGGAAGAGACCGGGTGTCGCCCACATGGATGCGCGCAGCATGTGCGTGTGTCGTACCTGCCAGGGACGCTTCTGCAAGCCTCCGCAATGCTCCAGCTGCTCGGCAGAGCATTGTGCAGGTGCCAAAGGCTTTAAAGGACAGGTAATGAGCTCAGGTGGGCAGGTGAGCCCTCCAGAGCACTGTACCGGAACAGTGCCCGGTGCTCTAGTATGCCCATACCGGGGTGTACCGCCTGCAACCCACCACTGGTGTGCATGCATGGGGGATAGGAGTAGCACGAGGGGTGGTGGTGCAGTGTCCCCTCCCACGCCCCATTTTTGGTCCCGGAAGGCTGCAGGGAGACCTACTAAGCCCAAAATAGAGCACAGGGGGTGTGTGGCATGCTCTTCCCCCATGTCATGGTTTTGGTCCCAGGAGGTTGCATAGAAGCCTACTAGGTGCAAAATGGTGTGTGGTGTGTGTGCAGCATGCCACGCTCCTGCATCCCATTTTTGGTCTCAGAATGCTGCAGGGAGGCCGACTAAGCCCAAAACAGGTCACTGGGTGTGTACCTCCCCCGCATCCCATTTTTGGTCCCAGAAGGTTGCAGAGATACCTACTAGGCCCAAAACAGGGCACAGGGGGGGGGTTGTGGCCCAGTAGGAGCCGTTGGAGCTGTCGATGGACTCCAATAGCAATGGACCCTATCAGTCTGCTATGGAAGATGTGGAGGACCCTGGGCAGGGTTCTGACTCAGAGCAGGGACCAGAGAGGCTGGTTGGCCACCAGGAGGCACCTGAGGCATGGAGCAGTGGGGAAGATCAAAGGGAGTTTGCCAGGCAATGGAGGGCAGAGAAACGGAGGCAGCAGTTACAGAGACAGACTCATAAGAGATAATCAAGCACAGGTGGTTGTGGCTTGGCCCCTCCCAAGAGAGTATATAAGAAGAGACTTTGGGAGGAGTCCTTTTGCAGGACACAACCGTTCGTACTAATCTGGAGAAGTCCTTGTCTGGTCTGCCTTGTATTCCCGTGTCTGTTGGAGTCTGGGTTGCTGCCAACGTCTTGCCAGTGAGTCGTGTCTGGGCTTTCAGACATCAGGATTATAATTGCTGTAAATAAAGAGTGGCAAACAGCTAAGCCTGTGTCTGTGTTCATTACCGGATGGAGGGGGGCCAGAACAGGTTGTCATGTGCAGAAATGTGGAAGGAGCACAGAGGGGTCACATGCACATGCATAGAAAGGCCGGGCATGGCAGGGTGTCGGGTGTGCATTGCATTATGGGTGCAGGCACACACGCTTTTGACACACAACAACAACAAAATGTTTAGCCGTCCCAGGTAAAGGATCTCCCACTTCAGCAGGGGGTTGGAGCAGAAGACCTCCAAGCTGCGTTCCAGCTCTGTTCTAATTGATTGACATTAGCTACTAGCCAGAGAAACATGATGCTCCTTACACCCTCCTTTGTGTGCCAAATCTCTCTCGCCCTCCCTTTGATGCGGTGAAGCGTTTGTCAACTGCCATCAGGAAAATAAAGATAAGGCCTTTAAAAGTAAATGCGGCTGCTTCTCTTCAATTTTTTTCTTCTTTTTATTGAGCTGAAGATTGGCAAGAAATATGTACTTAATCACAGGGTAAACAAGAGACCACCGTTTGCCAGGAATGTTGCGTGCATCTTTCTTCCTTCTTCTCCTCTCGCGGTTCGAATTAAAACAATGAAGATATATATATAAAGGAACAGAACACTTTTAATGCTTTAACAACAAAAAAGGGGCAGGGGGGATGAAGAATGAATGGCCCCAACGTTTCCTCCCTTTTACACTCTGCTTTATGTGCTGCGTTTGTCCTTCCTGTTATTTCTCTTTGTTAAAGTTCTGTTAAAGTTTGGATCGGCAAAAGAAACGGAAGTTCTTAAAGAGTTTGGTTGTGCTTTAAATAACCGCAGCATGAATTTGAATCATTAATTAAAAAGACAGTAGTTTTCAGGTCAATGTCTGCCTATGTGGATCTGGGACATAGAATAGAACCATGAATGGTGAATCTATGGCATATGTGCCACAGGTGGCATGTGGAGTTCTCTCAGCCTGGCACATGTGCCATCACCCTAGCTCAGCTCCATTGTGCATGTGCGCATGACTCGCCACCACTGGCACATGCATGCACACCTCCTGCCAGCCAGCTGATTTTTGGGTCTTTGCCGTGCAAGTGCGGGGGTGGGGTGCATGAGAGAGACACATGCACATGGGTGGAGGGGTTATGTGTGCATGCTTCAGGAGTGGGAGGAGTACAAGGAGGTGCACCCCCTTATACCGGAAGCTGCAGGGAGGCCCGCTAGGCCTAAAATATGGTGCAGGGGGGGAGTCATGCATGCATGCGCAGGGGAAGGGCCAAGGGGGTGGCCACACATTCATTGCATTATAGATGTGGGCACGCGCATGTACAGTGGAGGGTATGCATATGTGCTTTCAGCTTCCAATGACAAAAAGCTTAGCCACTAGTGGAATAGAACTGTCAGGCATGCCTCCTTCAGCAACCAAGAAAGAAACCTCCCAACTCCAATGTTTTTGGGATTAAAAGTACTTTTACTGGTTATGAATAGATAGCAGCGGAAGTAAAGCAAGATCTGAGCCAGAAAGGTGCGAACAAGTACATATCAAACGATTACCCCACAGCCTCCCTCCAATGACCCCCACCCCCACTCCAGTGTCCACTCTGCAAGTCCCTAAGGTGACATGTGGACTGCATCTCCAGACAACATCATTATGTTGGTATGCAGGATGGTTGGCCTTGACCAGGTCCAAACATCGGCCACCAGCATTTGCAGAAGATGGTGAGAACAAAACTCCCTTTTTGACTATCACTCCCGTGCCATTTATTCCCATCCCAAATACCATGCCCCATTTCTATGGCAACCGAAAGCAAGCAAAGCAGAGGCTGACATATAATAATAGAGGTCTTCTGGCCCAATGCCCTGCTCAGGGAGAAGACCCTATTCCATTTAAGATCAAGGGTTGTCCTTTTGAAAGCCTCCAGTGATGGAGCACCCACAACTTCTAAAGGCAACTTCTGTTCCACTGGTTGATTACTCTCACCATTAGGAAATTTCTCCTTAATTCCAGGTAGCTTCTCTCCTTGGCCAGTTTCCACCCATTGCTTCTTGTCCTGCCCTCAGGTCCCTTGGAGAATAGTTTGGCTCCCTCTTCTTTGTGGCAACCCCTGAGATATTGGAAGACTGCTATCATGTCTCTCCTGGTCCTTCTTTTCATTAAGCTAGACATACCCAGTTCCTGCAACCGTTCTTCATATATTTTAGTCTCCTATCAGTGTTATCATGTTCCCCCAGTCCTTCCTTTCATTAGACTAGACTGTGGGGGTCAAACTCCATTATGTTGTCACGAATCATGCTGTCGTTACATAACATATCTTGCCTCCTTCTCTAAACTGGGGGTGGGCATGGCCAGTGCGTGACTCATCCGGCCCATGGGCCATGAGTTTGATATCCCTGAACTAGACATACCAAGTTCCTGCCACTGTTCTTCATATGTTTAACCTTCAGCCCCCTAATCATCTTTGTTGCTCTTCTCTGCACTCTTTCCAAAGTCTTGACATTTTTTTAAAATTGTTGTGGTGATTAGAACTGGATGCAATATTCCGTGTGGTCTTACTAAGGCTTTATAAAGTGGTACTAGAACCAGAGGTGGTATTCAGCCGGTTCTGACTGGTTCTGGCAAACCGGTAGTAGAAATTTTGAGTAGTTCGAACCGGCAAATACTATCTGACTGGCTCCACCTCTGATCTATTCACTGCCTCCCAAGTCCCAGCTGATTGGCTGAGTCTTCTTTTGTTGCCCTGCACAGGAGAACGGAGCTGAAAAGTGGGTTAGTGGGGTGGGGAGGGAAAGGGGAGTTTGTAGTATCCTTCTCTTGGGTTAGTGGGGTGGGGAGGGAATGGGGATTTTGCAGTATTCTTTCCCCAGGAGTGGGGGGGAATGGGGATTTTGCAGTATCCTTTCTCCAGGAGTGGGGAGGGAATGGGGATTTTGCAGTATCCTTTCCCCAGGAGTGGGGAAGGAATGGGGATTTTGCAGTATCCTTTCCCCAGGAGTGGGGAGGGAATGGGGATTTTGCAGTATCTTTTCCCCAGGAGTGGAGAGGGAATGGTATCCTTTCCCCAGGAGTGGGGAGGGAATGGGCATTTTGCAATATCCTTCTCCCAGGAGGGAATGGGGTTTTTGCAGTATCCTTGCCCTTCATGCTCACCAAGCCATGCCCACAGAACTGGCAGTAAGAGCAATTGAATCCCACCATTGGGTAGAACCTACTGTTACTTAAGTGAAGTCTCACAGGATCTTAGATTTCTTATTCTCCACGATCTTATATGGAATCTCCCATCTAGACTTAGGAGGGCCTATTCCTGTGATGGCAAACCTATTGCACGTGTGCCAGAGGTGTCATGTAGTGCCCTCTCTGTGGGCACATGCGCCGTCACCAGCTGCTCTTCAAGTTTCCAGCACGTGGGCTAGCTCATCTTTGCAGGCACCGGAGTGCTGGAAAATGGCCTGAAAACGGCCCCAAAAAGGGCCAAAACCCAGGCCATTTTCCTGGCCTTTTTCGGGCTGTTTTCTCACTGTATTTGGACTGTTTTTCTTCATGGGCTCTGGAGCTGCCAGCTGGTCTTCATGGGTGCCGGAGCGCCTAAAAATGGTCTGAAAAAAGCCTGAAAATGTCCCTAAAAATGGTCTGAAGGCTCAAAAAACAGCCAAAATCAGACAGGCATGCGCCGGCCAGCTGGTCTTCGGATTTCCGGTGCTCCAGCAAGTGTGTGTGCACACATGTATGCCCATTCTGGTTTGGGCACTTGGTGGTGAAAAGGTTTGCCGTCACTGGTCTATTCCATATCCTGTACACAATGCCAGCTGCTTGGCTGTGTCATTCACTGTATACGGTTCCTGCCTGCATCTTACACTCTGCCACTATAATGCACACACATAAACACACAGACAAATATCAGGAAGTTCTTATGCCTGTTAAATATTTATATATACCTCTTTGTTCTGACCCCCTCCTCCGTCCAGTAACGAAAGCCGAGACAAGCTTAAATGGAACGTCCTTTAATAACAAGACCAGACTCTCAGTGGCTGAAAGCCAAACAAACATATAAGGACCTTGGCAGCAAGTCCGACAAACCTTGGCAGCAATGCAAACAAACTCTGGCAGCAATCCAGCCTGCCAAGTTAGTTTCTCTTTAGTCCAAGCGTTGACTTCTGCAAGAAGGGCATGGCACAAGCAGTCTCTTTTATAGTCTGGAGAGGAGCCTAATGACCATCAGTTGAGCGTAATTACCTCCTGTAATTACGTAGTTGTTCTTGACGCCGAGTAGCTCTTCGACGGCGTGCATCCGGGAACAACTCACTGTTGGTTTCTGGATCACTCTCCCTTGTCTCCTCCCCACTGATCCAAGGCTCAGGCACCACCTGGTGGCCAACCAGTCTCTCTGTGTCCTGCTCAGAGTCGGAACCCTGTCCAGGGTCCTCCACATCCTCCAGGGCCAACTCATAGGGCTCCTCGCTATCGGAGTCTGGTGGCAGCTCCAACGGCTCCTGCTGGGCCACAACACCTCTTTATATATACAAAGTTGCCTGTTGTATTTTACCGAATAAAAATTAATGCCTGGGCCTGTGGCTACGGTTTATTATTTTTAATTATGTCTGTGTGTGTTTGAGTTTTTCAACCTTCTGAAACGTGTGCCTTTCAATGTTTTGAAGTATGTTCTTTCTGGTTGGGTATAAAATCTAAGGCCATTGACTCTTCGGCTTCTCATAACTACCGACCACAAGGGATAAAAAGAGTGTAGACAGTGAGTTCACAGTTTTTCTTTCTTTCTTTCTTTTAAATCTTGATTTTCATTTCATTTTTATCGTTGCATGCCACCCAGAGTCACAAATTACGAGAGCTGGCTTTTATATCTAGGAGATCACAAAGCTATATTTTCCTTTGTCTTTTTCTTCTTAGGGAATTTGTACAGAGCACGTACTCTCATACTTGTCTTCTGTGTAGGATGTTGGTAGTTAGTTGCTGAGTTTTATTTAGGACTGTAGTGCATTTTGCACAGAGGCATCTCCCTTGAGAAAGCCACAAAATAAAATATTTCTACTGTCCAGTTATGTCTGGTGCTAGGGGATTGTGCTCATTTCTATTTCTTACCTGAAGGAGCCAGTGTTGTATGAAGACATTTTCCATAGTCATTGTGGCCAGCATGATTATATACCAAGGCATACAGAATGCTGTTATCTTCCCCCCAAAAGTGGTACCTATTTATCTACCCACAATTGCATGCTTTCAAACTGCTAGGTGGGTAGGAGCTGGAACAAGGAATGGGAGCTCACCTTGTCATGCGGCGCTCGGGTCTCAAACCCAGGCTATCAGCTTTCCAGAATCCTCTAAGAGAGAGACAGAGAGACAGAGAGACAGAGAGAGAGACAGAGACAGAGACAGAGAGAGAGACAGAGACAGAGAGAGAGGGAGAGACAGAGAGAGAGAGACAGAGACAGAGAGACAGAGACAGAGAGAGACAGAGAGCGAGACACACACACACACACACACACACACAGAGAGAGAGAGAGAGAGAGAGAGAGAGAGAGAAGCATAATGAGCTATGGTGGTGCAGTGGTTAGAATGCAGTATTGCAGGCTACTTCTGCTGACTGCCAGCTGCCTGCAATTTGGAAGTTCGAATCTCACCAGGCTCAAGATTAACTCAGCCTTCCGTCCTTCTGTGGTGGGTAAAATGAGGACCCAAATTACAGCGGAAGCATGCTGGGCCCATAACCAGTGTTAGGGGTATCTCCGTTGGGAGACAGAAAGTAGCACAGTGGAATATACAGCTAGAGAGAAGGAGCGTTGCTAGTAGAAGAAAAACACAAGAATAGAGTCTCAGACACTGCCAGTAAAAACAAGTAGTTTTACTACTAACAATAGCTTCACAAGCAGTGATAGTGGATGTGTGTCCAAACACAATTCAAAGAAGAAACAATTGCTTACAGTTGCAGTTCATGTTCCAGTCATCAAGCGAGCAAGTAGTCATCAAGCATAGGACAAGCAGAGAGAGAGAGAGAGAGAGAGAGAGAGAGAGAGAGAGAGAGAGAGAGAGAGAGAGAGAGAGAGAGAGAGAGAGAGAGAGAGAGGGAGAGAGAGCTTTCCTGACTCCCTCTTATTGCAAAGTTAATTACAGCTGATAAGTACATTCACCCAGTTAAAGCAACATCGACCATTTGTTATTATATATGAATCTATATTGCTTACCCAACACTAGGAGTAGACTCCCAACATTGGGCAATAGGTCGAATCTGTAAATCACTTAGAGAGGGCTGCAAAGCACTGTAAAATGGTATGTAAGTCTTGGTGCTATTGCCATAATGCTAAGAAAAAAGGAAGGAAAGTAAAGAAGATTGCAATAGCTATTAGTGCACCCTTGGGAAACCCTAAGTCGGTTGGGAACAGATCTTCAGGGGAAAATCCCAATCTTTCTCTGGAAATATTTACCAGAGAGAACTTTGTACCTAGCAAGGAATGAATGCAACATTATAGATTTACTGGACAGTACAATAGGACAGTAGCTATTTTTTTTCCTAAGCCTGCTTCTAAACTCCTCCTAGTGGTCATCTAGATCAACAAGAAAAGATCCAGAGGATTGAGTCCAGTCCTTCTGCCTAGCATCGAGAGTGTACAGTAGTATAGATTTACTCTTGCAGTGCAACAACAGAATGGCTACTGTTTCTAGGCCTGCTTCTGAGCTCATCTAG
The DNA here is from genome assembly GCF_051295495.1 of Thamnophis sirtalis. Taxonomy (NCBI): domain Eukaryota; kingdom Metazoa; phylum Chordata; class Lepidosauria; order Squamata; family Natricidae; genus Thamnophis; species Thamnophis sirtalis. Next base: position 6,314,948 of record NW_028261385.1, read on the forward strand.
TGGTGGCCTAGATCATCAGGAGAAGATCCAGAGGTTTCTCTGGAAATATCCATGACTAAGAACTGCTCTATCTGGGATTCAGCCCAGTCCTTCTACTTAGGTAGGAATGCAATAATACAGATTGTACAGGACAATGCAATAGTACAACAGCTGTTTCTAGACTTGCTTCTGAGTCCATCCAACAGTGATTTAGCTCACCAAGAGAAAATCCAAAGGTTTCTCTGGAAATATCCATCAGTACGAACTGCTGTCAGGTCAGATTCAGGGTTGACAACTTCTCAATCTGGAATTCAGCACAGTCTTTCTCTTTAGCGTGGAGTAAATACAATATTATAGATTACTGGACAGTGTGTTAGGACAACATCTATTGTTTCTAGACTTGCTTCTGAGCCCATCTAATGATGATCTAGATCATCAAGAGAAGATCCAGAGGTTTCTCTGGAAATATCCACCGGTAAGAACTTCTCAATCTGGGATTCAGCCCAGTTCCTCTATTTAGCATGGAGTAAATACAATGTTATAGATAACTGGACAGTGTGTTAGGACATCTACTGTTTCTAGACCTGCTTCTGAGCCCATCCAGTGATGATCTAGATCATCAAGAGAAGATCCAGAGGTCTTTCTGGAAATATCCACCGGTAAGAACTTCTCAGTCTGGGATTCAGCCCAGTTCCTCTATTTAGCATGGAGTAAATACAATGTTATAGATAACTGGGTAGTGTATTAGGACAATATCTACTGCTTCTAGACCTGCTTCTGAGCTCATCTAGTGGTGATCTAGACCAGGAGTATCAAACTTGTGGCCCCTGGGGGCAAATGCGTGACGAACCGGCTACGCCTACTTTAGTGAAGGGGGGAAAGGTTGCAATACGTCATGTGATAACTATGTGACAACGTGAGTTTGATATTCTTAATCTAGACAGTGAATTTTACTAGGTGCCTCCACCACCTTTGAACCAAGCAATTTTCAATGTCTTTTTTTCTGAAGAGGAAAACATACCTCGAAGATAATTTATAACAGCAAAGAGGATGTGATAAAATTCCATGAAGCATAATCTGGATCGTTTTATCTGTCCATTTCTAGGTCAAAGACAGAGATGCCCTGTTTTGGATTCATTTCAGGTTTTCTTCTGAGTGATCATTGTTGGTGATTGAATTAGGAGATTGTAGGGTGGAGGTTGGAGGGAATTTCCTAGATTCCCATAGGGAAATAGATTTGTCTATCGGAAAGCATTGGGCCAGGGAATCACTTCTGTTGTTTAATTTCAGCCCCTATCTTAAACAGCATATTCTTATCGGGGTGGCTGTGGAAGATTTTAATTCAAGGATCCGTAGGGCATAGGAAATAAATTGAGAGGCAAATCGCTAAAATATGCATAAGATTCAGACTTCTCTTTTAGGTTTTGCCGTACAGCTTCTAATCAACCTCCAAAACAGCTTCTAATCATTGGTCTGCTAAACATGAAAATATTGGAAAATGGTTCCTAGGAAGCATAAACAGAAGGAGAACTGTGTTTGAAAATTTTCATGAATCTCTCTGTGTCTCTGTGTCTCTGTCTCTCCCTGTGTGTCTCTGTCTCTCTCTGTCTCTCTCTCTCTGTGTCTCTCTGTTTCTATCTCTCTGTCTCTCTCTGTTTCTCTCTCTATGTGTGTTACTCTCCCTCCCTTCTCCCCCTCTCTCTGTCTCTCTGTCTGTTTCTCTCCCCACCCCTCTCTCTGTGTCTCTCTCTCTGTCTTTCTCCCTCTCCCTCCCCTCTCTCTTTCTGTCTCTCTCTCTGTGTCTGTCTGACTCTCTCTGTTTGTGTCTGTCTCCCTCCCTCCCTCCCTCCCTCCCTGTCTCTATCTATCTATCTATCTATCTATCTATCTATCTATCTATCTATCTATCTATCTATCTATCTATCTCTGTCTCTATCTCTCTCCCTGTCTGTGTGTCTGTGTCTGTGTCTGTGTGTCTGTGTCTGTGTCTGTGTCTGTGTCTGTGTATCTCTCTGCCTCTCTGTCTCTCTCCTCTCCTCTGCTCCCCTCTTCCTCTTCTTCTTCCTTTTCCTCTTTCTTCCTCTCTCACCTTCTCTGGTATCCACACTACTCTTACAAAAAGCTTCCTCTCTCAGCCCTAAAAAGAACACTACAAGGATAAAACCTTTCCATTTAAGAGCCAGTTTGGGGTAGTGATTTAAAGCACAAGTCTAGAAACTAGTGGACTGTGGGTTCTAGTCCTGGTAAGAGGGGAAGTCATCTTGGTGCATTTTGGGCCAGTCCCTCTCTCTCAAACAGGAAAAAGAAGGGAAGAACAAATGGCTTATAGAAAACATTGGACAGGAAAGTGCATGGTTTGTCCAGCTAGTCACTAAGTATGAGCACCAACCCAAAAATATGCAAGGGGAAGAGCCAGAGGGAAAGAGGGAAAGAGGGAGGGAGGGTGGAGGGAGGGAGGGAGGGAGGAGGAAGGAAAAAGAAGAAGTGGGAGGGAGAGAAGGAGGAAGGAAGAAAAGAAAGAAGGAAGGAAGGAAGGAAGGAAGGAAAGAAGGAAGGAAGGAAGGAAGGAAGGAAGGAAGGAAGGAGGGTTGGAGGAAGCGGGAAGGACTGAGAGAATGAAAAAAGAAGAAGGAAGGAAGAAAAAAGGGAAGTGGCAGGGAGAGAAGGAGGAAGAAAAGAAAGAAGGAAGGAAGGAAGGAAAGAAAGAAAGAAGGAAGGAAGGAAGGAGGGTTGGAGGAAGAGGGAAGGACTGAGAGAATGAAAAAAGAAGAAGGAAGGAAGGAAGGAAAAAAAGAAGTGGCAGGAAGAGAAGGAGGAAGAAAAGAAAGAAAGAAAGAAAGAAAGAAGGAAGGAAGGAAGGAAGGAAGGAGGGTTGGAGGAAAAGGGAAGGATTGAGAGAATGAAAAAAGAAGAAGGAAGGAAGAAAGGAAGGAAGAAGGAAAAAAGGGTTGGCGGAAGGGGGAAGAAGAGAATGGAAAAGGAAGGAAATAAGGAAGGAGTGTTGGAGGAAGAGGGAAGGACTGAGAGAATGGAAAAGGAAGGAAGAAAGGAGGGAAGGCAGGAAAGGAATAAGGGAGGAAGGGAGAGAGAGAGAGAGAGAGAAAGAAAGAAAGAAAGAAAGAAAGAAAGAAAGAAAGAAAGAAAGAAAGAAAGAAAGAAAGACCAATACATTAAGGAAGCACCCTGCAACGTTCATCAATATGAAAATTCACAGGCTACGTCAATGAATCTCAGTCCCGTAGAAGCCCAGCCGGGAGGCCACATTTTCTGCTTGCCCATTTAACTCAAGAGCAGACAAGCTCCGTTTTCAAAAAGCCATCATCTGTCGGAGCTTTGGGGGCGAGATCAGTTCCTTCTGTGTGCTTTCATAGACTCCGTTCTCTTCTGCGTCGCCCTTTAATATCCTGTTGTTTCTGCCCCTTCAGCTCCCCAATTGAAGGCAACTTTCCCCTCCAGCGGAAGGCCAGGCCTTGACAAATAGCCACCAAGTCATTATGATTCCTTTTCCAAGAGGCTGAGCAACCGAAATCGGGCCTGTCATTTCCCACGCTCCAGAGATTTATGTCGTCCTTTCTCCCTCTTCCCCCCGCTGCCAGTTGGAGTTTTTCAGTGGGAGATTATATATTTTGCTTTGGATGATGTGATTAAGATCATTTCTTTATGAAGCTGGAGTCTTGACAAAGCCCTTGCAAAGCCTGTGTCATTTTCATTCTTTTTGTGTGTGTGAAAGGGACGCAGTGGCTCAGTAGCTCAAACGCTGAGCTTGTCGATCAGAAAGGTTGGCAGTTTGGTGGTTCGAATCCCTAGTCCCGCGTAAATGGAATGAGCTCCCGTGACTTCTCCCAGCTTCTGCCAACCTAGCAGTTCGAAAGCCTGCAAAAATGCAAGTAGGAAAATAGGAACCACCTTCGGTGGGAAGGGAACAGCGTTCCGTGCGCCTTCGGCGTTGAGTCATGCCGGACACATGACCACGGAGACATCTTCAGACAGCGCTGGCTCTTCGGCTTTGAAACAGAGATGAGTTCCGCCCATTCAATTCGGGAGCAACTAGCACATATCTGCGAGGGGAACCATTACCTTTAAGGAGAAGAAGATGAAGAACAAGACGAGAAAAAGGAAAGAAAGTAACTCTGACTTGGAAGAGCTTTATAGCTCCTGCTGCCTTAAGGAAGTTCAAAACATTCTCAAAGATCCATCTCATCCTGGGCACACACACACCCTTTTTTTTTTTTTGAACTATTACCATCTGGCAGCTGGTACAGGACAATAGGTTAAAAAACAACTTTTATCCTAGAGTAGTAACTATATTGAATTCTACTGTATAAAAGTAAAGGTTCCCCTTGCATATATGTGCTGGTCGTTCCCGACTCTAGGAGGCGGTGTTCATCTCCATTTCAAAGCCGAAGAGCCTGTGCTGTCCGAAGATGTCTCTGTGGTCATGTGGCTGACATGACTAAACACCGAAGATGCATGGAACGCTGTTCCCTTCCCACCAAAGGTGGTTCCTCTTTTTCTACTTGCATTTTTACATGCTTTTGAACTGCTAGGTTGGCAGAAGTTGGAACCAGTAACGGGAGCTCACTCCGTTACCCGGCGCTAGGGATTTAAACTGCTGACCTTTCTGATTGACAAACTGAGCGTTTGAGCCACTGGGCCACCGCGTCCTTTCATAGAATCAAAGAATCTCATAAAATCACAATCTCATGGAACCAAAGTATAGAAAGGGACTTTAGATGTCTTCTGGACCAACCCATTGTTTCAGTTTCAGTTCAGTTTCAGTTTATTGTATTTATATGCTGCCCTTTCCCCCCGAAGGGGATTCAGGGCGGCTCACAACTCAAACCAGGGAAGGGGGATACAGACAAAAAGTTTAAAAAACAAAGCATAACAATGCGTAATTTAAAACACAACAGTCATACCATTCGAGACGGGGGCAACAGCTCTTTAGCCCCAGGCCTGTCGGAACAGCCAGGTTTTAAGGGCTGTGCGGAAGGCCTGGAGGGTGGTGAGGGTTCGAATCTCCATGGGGAGTTCGTTCCAGAGGGTTGGAGCAGCCACAGAGAAGGCTCTCCTCCGGGTAGTCGCCAGTCGACACTGGCGGGCGGATGGAACTCGGAGGAGGCCCAATCTGTGGGATCTGATCGGTCTAGTGGAGGTGATTGGCAGCAGGCGGTCTCTCAAGTACCCAGGTCCAACACCATGAAGGGCTTTATAAGTGACGACTAGCGCCTTGAAGTGTATCCGGAGACCAATAGGCAGCCAGTGCAGCTCACGGAGGATAGGTGTTACGTGGGTGAACCGAGGTGCACCCACGATCACTCGCGCGGCTGCGTTCTGGACAAGCTGAAGTCTCCGAATGCTCTTCAAGGGCTGCCCCATGTAGAGCACATTGTCCAAGGCAGGAGTCCTTATAACCTCCCAATCAAATGGCTGTCCAATCTTTTCTTGAAAAACCTGCCGTGATGGAGCAACCAAAGCTCTGGGAGGCAAACAATTCCATTGATGGGTGAATATTAAAGAAAAAATAGCAAAAACAAAACCATCCATTTTAGGTGGGGGGGGGGTTGGAAGGGAAGGAATATTCAATGAGCAAAAGCAGATGTTGGCATAGCATTAATCCACAACCAGCACCCACAGCAATTTTGGAGCATTAACAAATATCTCTCCTTTCCCCCAAAAATAAAGAAGGAAAAGAAATAATAAGGTTCTAGCAATTATGAGAGATCCATCAGAGGAGAAACATTAACACCTGCAAAATATTACACAATTAACCCAAATGCATAGAGTGGAATGTGCAATTTTTCACAACTGCAGTTCTTTGCATCTTCATTAAAAACCAGAGTGGAAAAGTTGTGCCATGCATTTTAATCTGCTGGGAGATTATTATTATTATTATTTTTGCTGCAATCCACAAAATGATTTCCCCCCCCCCTCACTTTTCTAAATGTCGTGATGCAGTATCTAATCAATGGCAAAGATCCCCCCCCCCGATACGCATATTGATGAACAAGTCATACCCTAATATATTATACCAGGGGAATTTGCTAGCCAAATGTGAAAAATCTCGCGTAAAATATGTACGCAGGAAAGGAAATTACATTCACGGGGTCTTTAAAAATGATAGATCTCTCTGTCTTGGTTTTCGATGCAAGAACATAATTAGAACTCATTGGGGCCCGAGGCTGATATCTTTCAGGATGTTCACAATTGAAGTGGAACTGAAGAAGTCGGGAAGAAAGATCACATTCCTAAAAGTCTGTAGAGTTTCTCAGTCACCCAGGTCATGGTTGTCCCAAAGGTGCTTTTTCAGGAGTCAACTGGATTTTCTTGTTTTTTCTTTTCTTTTGAAGATGTTTCACTTCTCATCCAAGAAACTTCTTCAACTCTGACTGGAGGGTGAGGAATGGAAGGATTTATATTCCTTCCAGATAGCTGGTCATTTGCATCCTTTTAGAGGGTTTTCCTAGTTGCAATTTTTGTGTCAGATCCTCTTCATTAATTAATTAGGAAAGAAAGACCACGAGACTCCATGCGTGGAAATCAAGTGTACTTTTACTAATTAAGAATGATTAAAGGCAAAGCATAGCGAAGTCTGGATATTAAGGCGCGAAAGCGATTGATATATAGAATAGCCCATTCCCCACCCCTTGGCATCACAGTCCCAGTCCAATCATAATTCTTGCAAGTGTCAGGTGTGAGATAACTTCAAAAGGCATCACGAAGATGGAATGCCGGTGCCGTTAGTCCTGGCGGGAAACACCCACGCATGCGTAGTCCGATCAGTCGGTGAAGTCCAGAACCTTCCTCCAGCACAATGAGTAACCCCTCCCAAATACCATGCCCTCCCTCCCTGTTTCATGGCAGCCGAAGCGATAGCAATGCAGAGGCTGACAGTTTGGCTGTGAATGTTGGACCATAACGAAGGCTGAGCACCAAAGAATGGAGGCCTTTGAACTCGGGTGCTGTAAACCAAGATGGTCTATCAAGGTTTTTGTTTTTTAATAGCTCTAATAAGCAGAAGTAGCATCCAAGATTATGGATCCAAGATAATTTGCAAAACCTATGTAGATATCCGAAAGTTGGACCATAAGAAAGGCTGAGCACCAAAGAATTGAGGCCCTATGAACTCTGGTGCTGGAGAAGACTCCTGCGAGTCCCTTGGACTGCCAGGCCATCCAACCGGTCAGTCCTAGAGGAGATCAACCCTGACTGCTCTTAGAAGGCCAGATCCTGAAGAGGAAACTCAAAGACTTTGGCCACCTAAGGAGAAAGAAGAACTCATTGGAGAAGAGCCTCATGCCGGGAAAGATTGAGGGCAAAAGAAGAAGGGGATGACAGAGAAGGAGGTGGCTGGATGGAGTCACCAAAGCAGTACATGTGGCTAAGACACTGAGCTTGTCGATCAGAAAGGGCGGCAGCTCAGTGGTTCGAATCACTAGCGCCATGTAACGGAGTGAGCTCCCTTTACTTGTCCCAGCTTCTGCCAACCTAGCAGTTCGAAAGCACTTAAAAAATGCAAGTAGAAAAATAGAGAGCACCTTTGGTGGGAAGGTAATGGCGTTCCATGCACCTTTGGGATGTAGTCATGCCAACCACATGACCACGGAGACGTCTTCAGACAGCGCTGGCTCTTCGGCTTTGGAATGGAGATGAGCACCGCCCCCTTGAGTTGGGAATGACTAGCACATATATGCCAGGGGAACCTTTACCTTCACCTTTAAGGAGAAGAAAATGAAGAACAAAATGAGAAAAAGAAAGAGAGTAACTCTGACTAATCTGGAAGATACAATCACTTGCCTTTAGCGAGGAGGCTAATGTATGGATTTTGCAAATTCAATAGATATTCAATCTATGGATTGTGTTCGTGAAATAGTCTGGCTTTCAGGTCTGTAATATTTTTACTGTATTTTTTTTTCTTTATCTTGACAAACTCTGAAACAGTGCACTGGTGACATTTCCCCCCCTTTTTTATTTTCTACTCCCCCTCGTTTTAAAAGGGCCCCGGCATCTAAAAGCCACTCATCATATTAATCTATCATTGTTGGTGAAATGCCGCATTGATTTTATCCTTTTTGCCATAAATGGTTACATCCCCCCAAAAAAAAAGGAAAGAAAAAAGGGAGGGAACGGGAGGAAAAAAAAATATGATGTGGACACTTCAAAAATCTGTTGCTTTCCTCCACTAGAGGAAAATAAATAAAAGGACAATTTTCTTGAAGGACAGGGAGAGAGAAAGAAGGAGGAAGGGGGGGGGGGAATAAAGAAAGAACCGGTTTGAAAAACAAAGCTTTATCTACTTTCTGACAACCCTCTGACAACGGTTCAGAGATGTCAAAAATTATAACTTTTTTGTGCATTTTCTTTTCGCCTGGATCAGACGTGGTATGAATTAGAAAGCTGGACAATTCCTTATTTTCTAAGGAAAGAAAATCCAGACACATGTATCCCCCTCACACACACACACAGACCAGTTGCCCTTCCAGGTTTCCTTCTGAATTTCATTTCAAAGGAAAAGATATTTTTGGTGAAATGATGGGCATACTGTATTATTTTTTTTCTCCAGTGTGTTGCATTCACACAGCCTGTTCTTCCTTGGATTGTTGAAACAGAACAATGTTGGCTGTATGTCAGTGGTGAAATTCAAAAAATTTCCCTACTGGTTCTATGGGTGTGGCTTGGGTGGTCATGTGACTGGATGGGCGTGGCTTGGTGGGGATTGTGACCAGGCGCAACAAGGAGGAAACTCAGACAGTCACAGAGAGCTCAAAAACCAAGTAACACATTCAACACAAAAATAACACAGAAGCTACACACCTGACTCACACACATTGGGCACTATCTAATAAAATGAAATTCAATGGTGAAAAGAGTAAGGTTCTACATTTAGGCAAGAAAACGAATGCACAGGTACAGTATACGTAGTATCTTGCTCAATAGTAGTAACTGCGAGAGGGATTTTGGAGTCCGAGTGGACAACCATTTAAATAGGAGCCAGCCGTGTGCAGCAGCTGCCAAAAAGCCAACACAGTTCTAGGCTGCATCAACAAAGGGAGAGAATCAAGATCACGTGAAGGGTTAATACCCTTTATAATGCCTTGTTAAGGCCACACTTCAAATTCTGCATTCAGTTTTGGTCACCATGATGTAGAAAAGATGTGGAGACTCTAGAAAAAGTGCAGAGAAGAGCAACAAAGAGGTCTAGGGGACTGGAGACTAAAACATATGAAGAACGGTTGCAGGAACTTGGTGTGTCTAGTTTAATAGAAAGAAGGGCTAGGGAAGACATAATAGTCTTCCAATATCTCAGGGGCTGCCTCAAAGAAGAGGGAGTCAAACTATTCTCCAAGGCACCTGAAGGTAGAACAAGAAGCAATGGGTGGAAACTAATCAAGGAGAGAAGCAACTTAGAACTAAGGAGAAATTTCCTGACAGAACAATTAATCAGTAGAACAGCTTATCTTCAGAAGTTGTGAATGCCCCCAACACTGGAAGTCTTTAAGAAGATGTTGGATAGCCATTTGTCTGAAATGATATAGGGTTTCCTGCCTAGCAGGGGGTTGGACTAGAAGACCTCCAAGGTCCTTTCCAACTCTTCTATTTTATTGTATTGTATTGTACAATGCAAATGCAGTTGGACTTCACACAAAATGGCCCAGCAACAAGCAGAAACCTCACAGAGTCACAGAGAGCTCAAAATCCAACTAACACACTTAACACAAAAATAACACAGAAGCCGCAACTGACTCACGCAATGCAAACACAGCTGAACTTTTACACAAAATGGCCCCGCAAACCAGCAGGAATCTCACAGAGTCACAGAGAGCTCAAAAAACAACAATCACACTTTACACAAAAATAACAAAGAAGCTACACAACTGACTCACCCAGAATGCAAAAGCAGCTGGACTTCCACACACACAAAAGGTTCTCAGGATCGCGTGGCACAGCTGTTGTCACAGCTGATCATCGGAACCTTTTTTAAAAACTTTTTTTAGCATTTTGCCCAAACCGTAGTAAAAAAGATGCTTTAAAGAAAGTAAAAAAAGTTCTGACAATCAAGCTGTGCGACTATCCTTGTGTATCCAATCACACTTGGCCAATAAAGAATTCTTTTCCTATTCTATTCTATTCTATTCTATTCTATTCTATTCTATTCTATTCTATTCTATTCTATTCTATTCTATTCTACTCTACTCTACTCTACTCTACTCTACTCTACTCTACTCTATTCTATTTACTTCAAAATGTTAACTGATGGCTGGAAGATTATATCAAAGCTGCATTTCTGGGATGATCATTAAGTGGCAGCAAAGAGCTGGTATGCTTTGTATCTCTTTGCTGCCCTCTGATGGTTATTTGAAATTATGTCAACATCAACATGGTAGCCTCGGGAATAAGAGCTCTATCTATACCTCTTAATTCTGCTATGCCAGTTTGAAATGCCTTATGAACAGGGGTGGGGGGGGAAGTATTAGGAGACAAGATACAACTTGATAGTCATGTTCATTTTTTGTTTAGTGTACTTTTTGGAGTATAAGATATACTCCCC